>NC_037676.1:128018825-128137168 GCF_003255815.1 Theropithecus gelada
AAAAAAAAAAAAAAAAAAAAAAAAAAAAAAAAAAAAAAAAAATTAGCTGAGCGTGGTGGTGGGTGCCTGTAATTCCAGCTACTCAGGAAGCTGAGGCAGGAGAATCATTTGAACCTGGGAGGCAGAGGTTGCGGTGAGCTGAGATCGTACCATTGTATACCAGCCTGGGCAAGAAGAGAGAAGCTCTGTCTCAAAAAAAAAAAAAGAAGAAGAAGAAGAAGAGAAGAGGAAGAAGAAGAAGAAGAAGAGGAAGAGGAAGAGGAGGAGGAGGAGGAGGAGGAAGAAGAAGAAGAAGAAGAAGAAGAAGAAGAAGAAGAAGAAGAAGAAGAAGAAGAAGAAGAAGAAGAAAATTTCCTTAAAGTATAACCTTTTTTTTTTTTCTTTTTTTTTTTGACACAGAATCTGACTCTGTCACCCAGGCTACAATGCAGTGGCACCATCTCAGCTCACTGCAACCTCCACCTCCCAGGTTCAATCAGTCCTCCTGCCTCAGCCACCTGAGTAGCTGGGATTACAGATGTGTGCCATCAAGCCCAGCAAATTTTTTATATTTTTATTAGAGATGGGGTTTCACCTTGTTGGCCAGGCTGGTCTCAAACTCTGGCCTCAAGTAGTCTGCCTGCTTTGGCCTCCCAGAGTGCTGGGATTACAGGTTTGAGCCACTGCACCTGGTCAAATATGACCATTTAAAATTACCATTATAGGACCAGGCGTGCTGGCTCACGCTGTAATCTCAGGGGTTTGGGAGGCTGAGGTGCGAAGATTGCTTGAGGCCAGGAGTTTGAGACCAGCCTGGGCAACATATTTTTATTATGAAAATAAATAATTTTATTTTATTTAAAGTAAAATAAAAAAATTATTTTAATTTTATCTTATTTAAAAATAAATACCATTACCATTATGATACATTTGAGATGTCACTTAATTGCACTTATTTGCTCACATGTTTGCTAATAGAGTTTACATTTTGATATTGCAAATGTATTTTCTATGTTTCCATCCATTGCAGTCATCCTTACTGACGCATTTTCAAATTGTCCCAACTTTGGCCAGTGGAAGCCTCTTCAAGTGGGATCCTGAATCCTTTCGATGTGACCCCTGCAATCTTTGATAACATTTTTGCTTTATGGTATAATGTGTTCCAGGCTCATCTATATTTATTTCCCCAAACCTGATAACCATTTTGTCTTTAACTGGAGAATTTAGTCCAGATTTACTTTGGGTTCCGATCTATTTGGATTTAGTCCTATCACTTCACTTTTCTATTTGCATTGTTATGCTTTTTTTCTTAACCCCTTTCCCTGACTTTTAGTTTGATTGCCTTTTATTTAGTCTTCCCTTTCTCCTCTAACCATTTGGAAGTTATTTTATGTTTTTAATATTTTAGTGTTTACCATTAATTTTAACATGCATCATAACTAAACATACACTTTTATGCTATATGTCTGAACTCCTCCTGAAAAATGCAGGACCTTGAGCTACTTTAACCCTGGGTTTCTCTCCTTTTGTCTCATGTGTTATTGTTGTCTACTATTTACTTTCGACAAGTAAAATTGGTTTTAATTTCAAATTAATCAACAAGGTTTAATTGATTAATTGATTTATTATTGACTTGCAAATGCTGGATTGGATGTGCCCGCTTTTTAAAAGATCAATTTCCTTGTTTTCTATTCTTTCTAGACCATTTTGATTTTAATTTCCTTCTAGAGGAAACACATATGTTAGCAATTTTTTTCAGTGAAAATCTGTTAATGATAAATTCTTTCAGATTCCTCCCTTTTAAAAACGTCTTTAGCTCGGCCTCAGATCTGCACTTGTCTTCTCTTAGCCTCATTCTCTCTGCACATGCTGGCAAAGATGTCTGCAAACTTGCATTGTCTTCACAGCCGATGATTGCAGAACACTTGTTTCCTGATTATTTTTCTCACCAGGCTTTGATTACTTGGTTCAAGTTATAAGCTTACCTCTCAACCCATCACTTAGCCCGAGATGGAAATGTCCCGGTTGGCCACAGCTAGGTGACCTGCTTTCTGAAGCCTAGGGATGAGGGTAGTGCCACCAGAACAACTTGGCCCAATGTGATGGAGAGGTGGCCCTCCAAGGAGCTGCTGGGGTGACCACAACATCTGCCCACTAGGATGATCATATCAGATATGGCTAACATAACAGGGCAATAGTTTTGTTGCAAGTGTCTTCTCTAAAAGTAAATTAACAGTTCAGTATTGAGTTAGACAAGCATTGGAACCCATAAAAAAAGAACATCAAAGTGTGAATTCAGTGCCTATTCCCTGCTATCTCCCCAGTCATCCATCCAAGTGGAGGAAACCCGTGAGGGTTTGAGACACCAGGTGACTCTACTTGTTTTTTTTCTGTCTTTTAACTTTTTTTAAAAAAATTATTATTATACTTTATGTTCTAGGGTACATGTGCACAATGTGCAGGTTTGTTACATATATATATCCTGCAGGAGAGAACCTTCAGGGAGGAGTGCAGCCAGCTGACCACCATGGGTCCTCGGAATGCACTGCAGTGTTGGAGCAGCAGCCAAGAATGAGCATGGAGTGATCCCTAGGGCTGGCCGTTTCTACCCAGTGCTGGTTTCCTTTCCAGGCCATCTTTGTTCTAGGGCACTGGGCTGAGTGCACCTTCTCACAGATGCACTGCAGTTTGAGGCTCTTCTTACCTGATTTTCTTTCTTCTCCTCTCTGTCTTAAGAGATGTCACACCTGAGGCATGGGCTGAAGTCTTCTACCTACATCTGCTCTTTCTACGCTTTAACTCATGCTACTTTTCCCTCCAATAAATCTCTCACACAACTAACTCTGTTTTGGTATCTCCTTCCTGGAGGACCTGAACTGACATAGGGCCTCTCTTAGCAGCCACCCATTTTCTTCCTTTTTCTTTTCCTTTTCTCCTCTTTTTAAAAGTCCTCGCCTTTACTCCATTTTTTCACTCTCTGTTCTTCCTCTTCTACCTATGAATTACATAAAATGCAATAACTGCTCTTATGAGAGGAGAGAAGTATGGATCAATGCATGCTAAAAAATTTCCTCTTGGAAGCTGTTGTTATTCAATATTCTCTAGAGAAACAGAACCATTAGGGGGTATGTGTGTGTGTGTGTGTGAAAGTGAAAGATATATTTTAAGGAACTGGTTCATGCAACTATAAAAGCTAGCAAGTTCAAAATCTGCAGAATAAATGAGCAGGCTGGAGATCCAGGGAAGCACTGAGGTTGTAGCTGAAGTCTGAAGGCAGCCTGAAGGTGAAACCCTCTCTTTCTTGGGGGAATCCTCAGTCTGTTTTCTTTTAAGGCCTCCCACTGATTGGGCCACTCACATGATAAAGGATAATGTGCTGGAGTCTACTGACTTAAATGTTCATTTCATCTAAAAATAACTTTACAGCAACATTCATACTTGTGTTTGACCAAAATTCTGGATACCATGGTCTAGCAAGTTTGGTATATAGAATTAACTATCATGGAGGCTTGGCGGTCTCTCACAGAGCAGGAGCACAGTCAGACTTGGAGTAGAGGGGCAGTAGAAATGCAGAGTTGGGGGGGACATTCAAGGCACCTCTGCAGAGCCCTGGGAAGAGTGGGGTGTGGGGGCCTTGGAGGTGGGGGTGAGTTGGTTGTTCTCTCCAGTCTCATCTGACTTCTGTTTTCTCTTGGTGGGAGTCATTGTGAGAACGGTGACTGTGGGATCTATCTTTGTGGCTGTGGTGAGAGCAGCACCATTGGATGGTTAGGAAGAGGCCAAATTGGAGCTTCAGATGCCAACAGGCCTTTTCACTGCCAATTAGAGAAATTCTTGAAATGGGGCTTGACACTATCACACCCAGAGCTGATGTGCAATTGGGTGCTTGGGTTGGCAGGGAGCAAAGAGGTGATTTCCAAGGTCAAGGGGGATCGGTGAAGATCTAGATACTTTCACTCAGGTCAACAGCCTGAGATTTTTTCACAGACCCACTGATCTAACCCAACTGCTGTGGAGCATGGAGAGACAGCTGGGAAGGCACCAGAGTCTGTGATGGGGGGCCGCCAGTTTGTGATAGCCCTTGCGAGCAAAACATCATCAGCCCATCCCTCCAGCAGGCTGGGTATCTCATGGCATCTGGAGAGCTCAGCATTGCAAGGATAATTCTATAGTTACTTTTTTTTTTTTTTTTTTTAAAGAGGGGGTCTTGCTCTGTTGCCCAGGCTAGAATTCAATGGTGCAAACATAGCTCACTATAACCTCAAACTCCTGATGTCAAACAATCCTTTTGTCTCATCCTCCCAAAGTGCTAGGATTACAGGCATGAGCTATAGCACCTCACCTGGCCCCCAATAGCTACTTGTCTTCTCAGTTGGGTTATCCCACTGGGAACAAGGTGAGAAAACCATTAAACTGTAGGAAAGCGACTCTAGCCAGGGATCAGTCTCCAAAAATTTATTTCTGATCCCTGATCTCATCATCCTGTAGTGGTCTTCCCCTCCTCTCCACAGATCTTTGCTCATCCCCACTTCAGCCCTCCTCAGAGTCACCTGTTCTGAGAAGCCTTCCTTCATGTCACACCTTCTGGAAAATCCCACGTGACCCTTTCTGGGTTCAAGCCCTGGCCTGCCCTCTTTTTTCATCTCTTTTTCCTGCCCCAAGGCTCAGGATTCAACCTGTTTTTCTACTGCTTTGTAGCTGCCACACTCTAGTGGTCCTTTGGGGTTTTCTTCTCTAAAGATGGAGGGGTGTTCAAGGTAGAGAGTTTCCCAGAAAATGGGAAGAAGAAAGGGGTTGGGGGGAGTTTGGAGGTTTCATGATGGATGGGGCTCTGTGTCCAAGTCCTGCAGAGAGGTGCAGCTGTGTGTAGAGACTGGCCTGAGAACCTGGGCTTCCAACCTTGGCAAAGGTCCCTGAAGCCAGGCTTGAGGTGATCTTGAATGGTGAGCACATCAGAAGAAGCACCTGGAGGAGAGGCCAGTGAGGATTTCTTGGATGCTAGGGACATAAGACTCCTGTGACCCTCCTGTGACCTAAAAGGGCGGGTATGGGAAGAGGATCCCCCTGGGGACTGCAATTGAAGTCCCTGCCACTCAGTGGGATAGTTACTTAAAGCAGATTAAAATTTGATTTAGCAATGTGACATTTCTTATTCCTCATCCTTACAATATCTTCAATTTACTTTTAGATACTTTAGTATCACAGTGTGATTTATTATACGTGCCAATTAGTTTAAACCACACCCCAGGTGCAGTCAGTTACCATAAATCAGGAATTCACCTCCCAGGAGTGGCCAGCAAGTAATCTAATTCAGAAAGCTCATCTTATGGAAATGGCTATGACAATCTCTGTTGTTACCTTTTTCCTTTATCAATAACAGGGAGTATGCTAATTAGTGCAATGAGTTTAGAAATGAGTTTTCATTGGTATTATATGTGGCTTACTAATTAGTATAATAGATGTTAGAAAAAGACTTTTATTGGCAAAATTACTCTACTCTACTCACAGTATGTGGATTATCTAAATATTTTAGAGAAAACTCTCCAACCTTGTAAGGACCAAGCCTGAAAATTTAGCAAGCCCTGGAGCCTGTGTTTTTGAACTGGTGCCTCTTGCTTGATCTTTAAAGGGTCCTCCTACAGCTAGGTTGATGTTTCTGGTTGCCTGATACTAATAGAAGGGAAACCTAATTCTGACTTGTAGATTGTTTTGGCATGCAAAATGGTTCACGTAATGGACAGAGAGCAGGGTTCTTCATTGAACTTATAAAACCAGTTGGATGAACAGTTTTTGCCATCTTACTAATAAATGCTTGTTTAATACATCACTGTATGTGTAGCACTTTATTAATGTGGACTCTCCAGGGAAACACAACCAATAATATGTGTGTCTGTGTATGTATGCATGTAAGTATGTATATATGTATGTATGTATGTGTCTATCTATCTATTCATCCATCTATCTATCTTTGTTTGTTTGTACTGCTATAACAAAATATCTGAGACTGGGTAATGTATAAAGAAAGAATTCGATTTCTCACAGTTCTGGAGGCTGGGAAGTCCTAAATCAAGGTATTGGCCTCTGGTGTCTGGTGAGGACCTTCTTGCTGTATCCTCACATGGTGGAAGGCAGAAGGGCAAAATCTGGTGAACTCTCTTCATCATACCCTCTTGTAAGGGCATGTAATCTTATTCACCTGAGGTGACTCAATCACTTCCTAAAGGTCGTTCTTCCCAATACTGGTACATTAGGTTAAATTTCAACATGAATTTTGGAAGGGACGAAACATTTAAATTATAACTCTCTTGCTTGCTCTATCTATCTGTCTTTCTATCTATCCACCTACCTATCTTTTTATCTATGGATTTATTTTAAGGAATTGGTTAGTAGAACTGTGGAAGCCATCAATTCTGAAATCTCTGGGGCAGGATGGCAGGCTGGAGTCCCAGGGAAGAGTTGATGCTGCAGCTCTAGTTTAAAGACAGTCTCTTGACAGAATTCCTTCTTTGTAGGGGGACCTTAGTCTGTTTTCTCTTAAGGCCTTCAACTGTTTGGATGTAGCCCACTCACAGTATGAAGAAAAATGTGCTTTTCCCAAAGTCTGCTGATTTAAATGTTAATCTCATCTAAAAATATCTTCGCACCAAAATCCAGACTGGTGTTTGACCCAATATATGGATCCCGTGGCCTAACCAAGCTGACTCATAACATGAGTCATCATAAGAACTATCTAATCTGAGTCCTGCTTTCATATATCCTGGTGGTGAATGTGTAAGGAAGTAGCTTAATCTGCCTTTATCTTTAACCTTTGATAATTTCTGAGCTATTATTATTTACTGAAAAGAGCCTAATAGTTGTGCATTTCTAAATTGGCTTCCAGTATCCAGGTGTAAGCTATCAGTTTACAGCATCCAGGTGGTGGAATAAAATACATGCCCCAATGCAGTCAGGATCTAATTGAATCTTCACCATGACTCTGTGTATGTTATAATTTTGATTTTCAGTTGAAAAACCCAAGGTTCTGGTAACTTGTGATTTGCCCAAGACTATGCAACTTTTAATTAGTCAAGCAGACACTTTTCCCTCTTCCCCATGATACTAGGTTGCTTCCCCAGCTAGGCTTCACAATCCTTATCCTACTTTATGAGGAGATTAAAGTCTGGGGCTCTGGGCTTTGTCAGAAAAGGAAGGAAGCCACTGCCTGGTGGTGCTGTGCTTCCTCAATCTGAGAATTGTCCAGTGTACTTCTGATGGGCTTTTCTAATGTATCGTGGACTTTACTAAGGCTGGCTACGGCCTACCTTAGACCACTAATGGTATCTACTTTGCTTAGCTTTTAAAAAACACTGGTATTTAGGTCCTACTTTAAACCCATTAAATCAGAATCTTTGGGAGTTGAGCTCAGGCACTGAGATATTTTAAAACGCACCTAAGTGATTCTAATGTGCAGATGGAGTTGAGACCCGCTATTCTATTTCTGCAAACTTTCTGTAAAAGGCAGATGGTAAATACTTTGGCCTTACAGGCTGTACAGTGTGTTGCAACTACTCAACTCTGTCCTTTTGTAGAAAAGCATCCATGCAAGCCAATGAGCATGCTGTGTTCCAGTAGAACCTTATTGGAACCTTATTTGGATATTTGAATTTTATATAATTTTCATGTGTCACAAATTAGTATTCTTATTTTGATTTTTTTCCTTACTGATTTAAAAATGTGAAAATCAGGCTTATCTTGTGTGTCATACCCAAACAAGAATGGGCTGATTTGGCACATGCCATATTTTGCTCATCCCTGATCTACACTGTTGCCATCTCCATCAAAATTTCCCTACTTTGTCTCTCATTCTTCAAGCATCCTACTTACTTCCAGGTGTCAATGAAAATGTTTAATAAAACAGTCTCTTCTGGTAACTCAAGACTCATATCAGCTTCCTCTGAAAATGTGCATTTTAACTGGTGAGAATTTCTTTCTCAAAAAATGTTATAATTTTTTTGGTGATGGTGGGGAATTGAAGGAGTTCGAGGTGTCACTCTAAAATATGCCACTTTGGAATATTGATGACTGACTTGAAGAAACTCGGGAAGCAACAAGCATAGGGAGAAGCTTTTTCTGATCTCTCCTTAACTGCCTAAAGACAGATGGTCCAAAAAAACCTCAGTTGTCATCAATCTGCTTCCCAGGAGTTTCCTAGAAGTCAACCTCCCCACCCAGGCAGATATTGTCACAACTTTCCTATCTCCCATTTGTTCTCCTAAGAGCCCATTTACCTTTCCTTAAAATTGTTTACGCTCCCCTAAGTTCCTATATCTCCATTCCACTCTCTTGTGTGAAGAGGGTATATAAGCTACCAAATCTCACTGATTTTGGGGGGTATTTGTTTTATTTTCCTGTGATGTTTTCATACACACAATAAATTTGCGTATCTATTTTCCTGTTAATCTGTCTCTTGTTTGTTTTATAGACCCAGGTTTTGAACCTCAGAGGTAGACGGAAAGTCATTCCCTCCCCAAGTTTTTGTTGGGACATTCTTTTGTCTGGAAGAGGGTTTTGGCACAGGTTGAGTATCTGATCTAAAATGCTTGGGACCAGAAGCGTTTTGGATTTTGGAATGTTTGCATTATATTCGTTTGTTGAGCATCTCAAATCTGAAAATCCAAAAATCAGAAATGCTCCAGTGAGCACTTCCTTCAAGAGTCATGTTGGCACTCAAATAGTTTCAAATTTTGGAGCATTTTGGATTTTAGATTTTCATATTTGGGATATTCAACCTATAAGGTCCCACAGAACCACAGACATGTAGAGGAGTAGAGCTAGAAGTTACATGAGATTGTCTCTTTTTAAACAAAAATATACATTTATTAAACAATCTTGGAGCTACACATCTCTGCTAATAATAAAAATTTTTCAGCAAATGGCAGAGTCTTGTCTTTGGTGCTTTCTAAATCAAGTCTTCTGCCTTGAAACAGCCTTTCCAGCTCCCTAAACCCTAGGAAATTCTATTTTCCCTGTAAGCTAAGGGCAGGAGTCAATCCCTTAGGACACCTGACTCTCCTCTCCTTCCAAGAGAATTAGTTCTTCCAATGGGTTGCCCTGACCCATCATTTTCCGTTTCTGATGACATTTCATTGGTAAAATGAATCAATGAATCTATTTGCCCTCATCTCTTTCTCCTGCTAGATGCCTAGCATCTTGAGGGCTATCTTATTTATTTCCATATTCCAGAGTCTGTTGTATAGTAAGTGCTTAACAGATGTGTCAAATTAATTTATTCATTCAACAGATATTTTTAAGCCCAAACTATGTACCAGGCACTATTCTATACAGTGAAAAAAAGACACAAATTTCTGTCATCCTAGAGCTTTCTATATAATGGGGTAGGAGGTGGGTGATAGATGAGAAACCAAATATGTGAGCAAATTATATAGAATGTTAGAAGGCAGTGAATGCTATGGAGATTTTTTTTTTTCTTTGAGATGGAGTCTCGCTTTGTCGCCCAGGCTGGAGTGCAGTGGTGTGATCTCGGCTCACTGCAGCCTCTGCCTCCTGGGTTCAAGGGATTCTCCTGCCTCAGCCTCCCAAGTAGCTGGGACTACAGGTGTACACCACCATGCCTGGCTAATTTTTGTATTTTTAGTAGAGATGGGGTTTCACCATGTTGGCCGGGCTGGTCTTGAACTCCTGACCTCAAGTGATCTGCCCTCCTCGGCCTCCCAAAGTACTGAGATTACATGCATGAGACACCATGCCTGGCCAATGAAAAAAAATTAATCAGAGCAGGGTGAGACAGGAAGTGTGGATGGGGTTGTAATTACAGGTAGGATTGTCTGCAAAGACTAAACAGTGGTGAGGAGAGAGCCATGTTGCTATCCGGGGGGAGGAAAAGCTAGTGTAAAAGTCCCAGAGCTGGCATGTGTCTTGGCATGTCCCAGAAATGGCACAAGACCACTGTGGCGGGAGCTGAGTAAGCAAATAAAAGATATAAATTTTATTGCATTGATTTGAAAGATGAAGAAAACATATTCCTTGCCCTCTGGAGACTTACAGACTAAAAGGGCAACTGAGGCTTGGAGAAATGAATTATTTGCTCAGGATCATATAATATAGCTGGCTGGGGTTTAATCTGAAGTCCTGGGGGCAGACCCCAATTGCTGCCACAGAGCCCCTCCTGGCAGGTGCAGCCCACAGGAAGACCAGCACCCTGGCCACAGAGACAAAAGGTCTTATTGTCTTGCAGTAAAAATGTCCTTATATCCTGTTCAGAAGAAAAGGGGAGGATAAGGTTCAACCAGACACCAAATTCAGGGAGACAGCCTCAGTCAGAGCTTTACCACTGCCAGCAATTTTGAAACTGCCCATATTTCTGCTCAGACAAGATGTTTTCTTGCTCTGAAACCTTTTAGCAGATGCACGATATTGCCCCGGGTGTATCCCAGGACACAAGTCTTTGCTAAAGTGGTTAGACAGCTACTTTCCTTCAAAGCCAGGGACTGCCCTGGGGGTAAAACCATTTGGAGAGCGTTTTATATTTGCAAAATGTTGCTGTGACATGTTATCATTTATTCCTTTCAACAGCTCAGTGAGATCGGAGAGTGTCCTCCGATGCACTGTACGTTTGGGAGGAAGAGAAAGGATGATAAGAGGCCTGCTGATTCAGTCATGGTCATTATCATTGTCAATGGAGTTGTCACCGTTATTGTCATTTTCGTTTGTGGTGAGGTATGTGAGAGGATAAGGCAGTACTCCTGCCTGCAAGAAATTTACATTCTATTTGGGTAGATTCATCCACGTATTCATTCACATTCACATATTCATTGCAGAGTGAATAATGCCTCGCTCTGCAAGCTTTTATTAAACTCTTGTTATATTTTAGGTAATGACTGAGAGGGATTCACATGTAGACTCCAAAAATTTAAGGCATGGTTCCTGCCTGTAAGAAATGTTCAATCAAATTGGGAAGATATGTTAATTCATTCACTCCTTCCTTTTCATGTTTATTCAATAATGCCTTTATTCTACAAGCTCTTACTGAGGTCCTGTTACATACCAGATAACTATTGGAGATCCAAATGTTTACGACTGGCCTTGGGGCAAGTGTTAAGAGAAGGCTTCACAGAGAAGAGAAACTTTGCTTAGTCTTAAATAATAAACAGAATTTTATCTGGAGGCCAGAATAAAAAGGGGATGCTTTGCAGAGGTGCAAAGAAGAAGAGGCAGGAAAAGATGTGGTCTGTCCAGGGAAGGCTGGGAGTCTGGTATGGCTGGAACCCTGGATGCAAGGACAAGAGTGGCTAGAGGTGAGGTGGGAGGCACCAGACTGGGGTGGATCTGTATACCATGCTAAGCCACAAGGCACTTTTTCTTCCAGGCAGCTAGGGGAAAGGAGTGACATGATTCGCTGTGGGTCTTTAGGAAGACCATTCTGATTGCTAGGATGAGAAAGGGCAGAGGGGCAAGTTCATGTGATCTCTCGAGCTACAGCAAAGAGCAAGGTTCACGGCACGTGGAGTGTGATGGAAACAGGCCCAGAAACACGACACCAGAATAATGTGGTGAGAGTTGAAGTTAGGTTTGGGAGTGGAGGGGAATGTTCCTTCCCCTGCCTGATATTCCCCTCCACATGGAGGGCACTGCCTTTGAGAAACACCCCTGGCATGTGCCCCTGCTCTTCCCCAGGCACACCCCGGTTTCCTGAAGCTGAATGAATAAGTCTAATTCTGGGCATTCTTCAATACCAGTTTTTAGTCAGTAAACAGATGATGTATTTGTTCTTCACAAGTTGACTCTTTTGTCTTATTTCTCAGTGAATTCAGAAGTGGGCAGGGGAGGGAGGTATAATTATTGCACCTCCTCAAAGAGTTAAGAGAACAGTCTTGATGCTGGCCTTCATGTTATCAAGCCATTGAACTAATGCCAGCAACCACTTACCTTCAGATTGCTTGATATGTGAGCTAGATAAAGGACTGCTTTATTTAATTCAGGACCGTACATCAGGCTTTCTGAGAAATTGAGTGAATAGGTTCCTAACTGATACAGGCAGGTCATGACACCATTAAAGCTAGGCCTCCAGAGAGAATAGGGTTGAAGATTGGGGTTTGGGAGACATCAGTGTTTAGATTGAAGTGGAAGTCATAATACTAGGTATTGCGGGAGCACAGAGGAGGGGCCCCTAATATACACAGGAGTTGAGGAAGTCTTTCCAGAAGAACAAAAAGAGAACAAATATACGGGAATAAGAGTGGGGATTTGGTGAGGACAGGATGGGATTGGGAAGGACTGTAGTCAAGGTGGGCAGAGCAGAGGGGAGTGTATATGTGCATGTTTGTGTGTGTCTGTGTGTGCACATAAGGAATGGTTTCAGTAAAGACAAGAGAAGAGAGAGCAAAATGGGGGCCAGATACAGAGGGACTTTTCAATATTGTTAATCAGATGAAGAATGATACAGATTTGAACTAAGATCCTCACGGAGGAGACAGGAAGGAAATACTTGATTTGAGAGGGACTTCTGACCAGGAAGTGCAGAATGTGATAACTAATTGGATGATGGGGTTGAGGGTGAGGATGTGGTCTCAGGAGAATGACGGATTTCAGGGCAGACATTGCTAACCTCTGTGACAATATTAGGGCCTGCTACCATCCTATCTTCCCAGCTAACAGCAAGTCGAATATGCATGGTGCATCTTGCAGTAAGGACCACTCTATTACTGGGTTCTGAATCCTCCAGGTGCTCTGGGGTGCATCATGCTTTTCCTGATGAAATGGAAACAGAGAGCAGGCAATGTCTCCCCTCTCTTTCTTACTGCCTCATATGCAGTAGCTGCATAAAACTTTGAAGCAATAAGCCAGATAGAAAATCAAGAGAACAGCCTTGATTCTGGCCTTGACATCATTGAGCTATTGAATGAATGCTAGCAATCACTTACCTCCAGACAACCTGTTATGCGAAAAAGATAAAGCTCTGCTTATTTAATTCAGAACTGTACATCAGACTTTCTGATAAACTGAGTGAATGGATTCCTAACTGATGTAAGAAGGTCATGACACTGTTAAATCTAGTTCCCCGGAGAAGATAGGGCTGAAGATTAGGGTTTGGGGAACATCAGTGCTTAGATGGAAGTGGAAGTCATGAATGGAATACATATAGAGTGACAAGTGACAAATCCAGGGATGTCTGAGTTTTTGGGAGTCAGAAGCCTGGGAAAAATGAGTAAAAGAGGTCAAGTGTGAATTCTATCACAGGGAACCTGATGGACGTCAGGACATGCTCTCTCTGGGCTTCGTGTCATTCATTCAACACTCATTTACTTAGGAACAACCCTTTTCTTGAGTACCAGTGGCTGTTTAAAAAATGTCCCTTCTGGGAATAGAGTTGTCTGATTTGTGAGATCGTCATCAAGCATTTCCATGTGTTGGGAAGAGGACCTGCTCCACTTCTAAATAAACCATCAGGCATGGGCCTGTGCAGATGGTCCTTGTGGACTTGTGTACTGGGCACAGTTCAGGAAAGATTAGATGCTATTTGGCCTTACACAGCCCAAAAGTTCAACTGTGTGCAATCCAGGAATCTTTGAAAAAATCATGAAACATATACAAGTTCTACACCTGCCTTTGGAGATGTTATTTGAATTTTCTCTATAGCTGGTAAAAGTGAGCAGATAGTGATGCTGCTAATAATTTTTCTTTATGGAGCACCTGACGGCTTCCTTTCCCTCCTATTGTTGAAGACATTAGGTGATGTGACTGGAGGGGAGGACCTGCCGTAGAGATCTCTAGGGTTTTAGTTTTTAGTTCACCAGAGGCAGAGCAATGTTGTGGTCAGAAAACTCTAGCTGTGGCACCAACAGTCCTGGACACGGGTTCTGAGACCTGAGCCCCATTAAGGAGCCTCCTTTGTAAAGTGGGGACAATACTAACCTCCATTAGCATGCTGCTTGGCACAACAGCTTGGTGGCAATGGCCATTAAGCTCCACCCCTATTTCCTACAGCCTTGTGTGAAACGCCTTTATCTGAAAGTCGGGAGTCTCAAATTCAAGCTTACCTTCAACAGTCTGTTTGGTCTTTCGAAAGTCTCCTATTTCTCAGGGCCTCAGTTTCTCCCTTCGTAAAATGAGAGGTTTGACTCAGGAAATGATTTCCGCAGGTCCCTTTGATTAGAACTGCTTCTTTGAATGTTGGTTTCAAATTCTGCAATTTATAGTTTTTCTTTTTGCCAGAAGGTGGTGCTATTGAGTCCTTGCTGTTATTACAAAGTACTTCAAGTTCTGGGAGATCCAAATTGGCCTGCTTTTGATGCTTTGAATGCAAACTTTTGGCCGAAGGCATCTCTTTGCGGGTCCTGACTATTAATCGCCCCTGTCCCTTCCAAGCCCTGCCAACCCAGGTTTCAATCTGGACCAGTGCTTTTCAAGTCTCAACAAACTGATCTGTTTTGTCTCAGTAACAGTGGCCTCAGTTCAGGGCCATGGGAGAGAGGTTGGGAGCCTCCAGACCATTTCAGGGCATAAGGATGACAGGGGTCTGAGGGTTTGTTTCCAGGACTATGGATGATGCAGGTTACACCTGAGATCAAGCCAGCTGAGGGCCTTGGAGAAACTGTGTTTGGCCTTGACGATGACTCCCGAGACCATTTCCTACTTCATACCACAGACCCCCATATCCTCAAGTGCCTTTTACTCCTTGTCTGTTACAGCATCTCCTCATTATTTGAACTCTCGGGTCTGATTCTTCACCTACAATTGGAAAGGTCAGACTTCAGGCTGTGGCCAAAAGTCCTCATGCCACCCTAGATTTGGGTGGGGTTGAGGGTTTGGGTGTCACTGAGGAAACCACTGATGTGTTTTAGCTGTTTGTCCTCAGGAGCGGGCCCCAGCAGGCAGTCTCTGTGTCCTGCCACAACAAGAGGGGTGGACTCTTGATGGCGTAGACCACAGTGTTGCCCATCAGCAACAATCAATGTCACTTCCTCTTAGACACATATTAATAAGGATGGAGCTGCCGAAAAAACCAAAGTCATGTGAACACCTGTGATCAAATCAGGAAGTGATTCTCACCTAGGGTCCAGTACTCAGGGTCCCTGCCGTTTTTGGCATTGGTTTCTGAAGCTCATCAGCCTCTCTCCCCTTCAGGAGCTGTTCCTATCTTCCAGGTCCCTGCCCTGCGGTAAATTTCTCCCCTCAAGCCCAGCTGAGGAACCTGCCATGGTCAAACCAAACTGTGTGTCCTTGCTCCCCACTGGGACAAATCCCAGGACCTTTGAGTTTCAGGATTTTGCAGTGGGTCACTCAGGAGAATCAGATAACCGATGTCTTCAAAACAGTGAACATCTCCTAGGAGAGAGAGCATAAGCTCTGGAAATGCAGGGACAGGATCGGAGTCCCAGTTCTACTACCACTGTCTGGCACTGGAGCTGCCTACAGGTTATTTACTTGCTTGGTTAAGCATCAGTTTCTTTATCTGTAAAATGGCTATAGCACCTACCTCATAGGATTAGATGAGATAACTTTGAGTAAAAAAATGATTTTATTGAAAATTGACTCTGTTCTAGGTACTGTGTTAAGCACCTTATATAGCAGTGTTGTCCAATAAAAATATAATGTGAGCTACATACGTAATTTAAACATTTTTGTTTTAAACATGAACATTGTAAATTACCACTATTAATATAACATAACATGTCTGTTAACATTAACATAAAATGTTTATATTAATAAAATGAAAAAAAAGCATGAAATTAATTTTAATAATATATTTTATGTACCCCCATACATGGAAAACATTTTAGCATGTGGCACCAACAAATGCTCAAAAGCTACATATAGACAGTGGCTATCATTTATGTTACATGTGTAATATATATAACAAATGGGTGCTATATATATGTTACATTTTTATGCAATATTTTGAAAGTTCTGTGGTTATTTGAGGAAACACATCCAATAGAATGTTACAGTGATCCTTAATACTTATTGATCATCATGTGCCAAGATCCATGCTAAGCATTCATTTATTTTAACTTACTGAATCGTCATACGCATTCTGGAATAGATCAGGATTAGAGGGATGGGAAAAGTGATATGGAAGGAGGGAAAGCCAGTCCCATGGGTGCATTCTTGAGCCGGTCACTGCTGCGGGCAGTTGTGTTACTGCTATGGGCAACAGTCGGGATGCTGCCGTGGAATTGTTCATGGAAGACGTAGTAAACTGTGTTTTGGTTTTCACTGATCATGTGGGGTCCTGAAGGTACAATGGTGCTTGCACTTCTGGTTTGCACATGCACCAGAATGACTGACCGGACTCCAGCATGCAGCTCATAAAGTGAGAGGCCCCAGGCAGAAAGCAAGAGATGCCTGCAGCGGAGGAGGCAGGGCGCTATCACTAGTTGCTATGACAATGGCCGGAGCACAGTGGTGACTGAGAGGATGAGAGATGGGGATCAAAGGTGTCTGACACATCGTGTTGCTGGTGCGCAGCCCATGAGGTGGATTGCCAGGGTGAGAGACATGAGTGTGCCTATGGAGGAACTGGGAGATAGTTTAGATTGCATCTCTCACATTAGGAAATGGTGCAGTAAGAGACCCCAGAGCGCTTCCCATGTGTACCCGTGGGACAGTCAGCATTTGAGTACCAACTACTCCGAGCTCATAGGTGGCTTACAATCATCCGTCAAGTAAAAGAACTTTCTCCTTCCTGCCTGGAGAAGCCGTCTCCCTTCCCTGGAGACGGGAGGGAAGGACGGAATATAGCAGCCTCTCCTGTCTCCAATTTCTTCAGGACAAGATACTGAGAGGAGGGGGCAATGTGAAGGCCAAATTAAACAGGACACTGTGTCTTCAGGTGGACTGGGCTGTATTTTAATATCTAAAAGTGACTGAAAAATTATCGAATGTTACTAAGGGCTGAGAAGGAGGCTTAACATAGCCACTGAAGGCAACAATTAGAGTAAATGTTTCATGTTTATACTTCACCAAGTTTAGAAGGTTCAAACAATGGCCACGTTGTTATTTAGTTATTTATCTCATAAGACAGCTGAATTAGCAATACTTCTTTTACTTGGTAGCAGACTCCTTGGTTTGGGTACTGTCATGTATGCATGCTACCTGCAAGGTTAAGAGTATTTTATGATGGTGGTATTAGCCTCCAATGCCCTCAGGAGCTAGACAGACCCTGGAGGGCATCCTATGTGTGAAGGAAGCAGACCTGTTTGGGGCTGATGAACCAGAGATCCATACCCTATTTAAAGGAGGGCAGGCACTGTTCTGCTCCAGCCTGTGGCCTTGCAGAAACAGCAAGGTAAAGAATTTGGATTGTTGGACATGTGTGCAAAATACCTAGCTTAATTGCTCTTCCTCCTCCTCCCTGATATTTAGAAGAATTAATGCCATCAATTCTTTACCCTTCTCTATATCCAGCTCTTTTTCATGTAATTTTGCAATATCCTTCCACTGTGGTCAGCCACACTTCCTCACTTCTTGTCTCTGAGCTTGTCTCATTCTTAGGGCTTGTTTTGTCCAATGGCTTGTTAATGAGTGAGCACAGATGGAAGCTTGGGATGCACTTGAGTGACTGGACTTGTCCACTTCCTCGCACCTCTGCCATTACCATAAGGGAAACGTGTTTGAGCTAACAGCTGATCCCAGTCGGGGAAGGAGAGAGGCCTGCAGACCTGAGCCACACCAGCCAAACTCATTCTCCATCAACCTGCCCTCAGTTGACCTAAAGATTGCAAGTGTACATGATGGCTGTTGTAAGCTCCTGGATGCAGCAGACACTGATAACATGGCACGCTTTCTTGCTAAGCCTCAGGATGGCCCCAGATTCTATTCCTGCACAGCAATCCAGGCAGTCACTATTATTCTGTGAGTGAACAGACTGTTTGCTGGGCCTGCAAGTAAATAAACTGTTTGCCAGGCCTGCAGAGGGAATGGGGAGCCTGGGACGGATGGCCTGTGTGTTTGGGTGTGCTCTCGGTGTCCCTGGGTGCCCCCTTTTTCTTTCTGTGTTCTGTCTGTGCTTGTCCCCAGAGAGCAGGTGGCTCAGCCACACGGAGCTGTTCTGCACTGACAGGGCATCTGATGCAGTCTGTTTGGTCCCCTTTCTTAGTATTTGTACTCCGGGCTTTTTACAACTTCAAAGAGCTTCTCACCCATATTCACTAATTAATTCATTACTCCTGTGAGTAAAACCTGAAGCAGTGAGAAGAGAATGTCATTAGCAAGAATACTGGAGGCTCATTATTTAAAAGAGGTTGGTTGCCCAAAGCCAGGCTCCTTCCGACAGAGCAGTTAACCCCTTTGCCGTTGACAGGGGCTCAGCAGGGAATGTGTATCAGGGTGGGGACCCACTAGGTGCTCAGCAGTCACTAAGCACCTACTGTGTGTTCAGCTGGCTAGGTGCCATGGGATACAAGAAATTGTAAAATGTGGCTTCAACCTCAAGGACCTCCAGTCTAGTGAAAATAGGGACTTTGGAGTCACGTAGACCTGGGTTTGAATTCTGGCAATTTATAAGCCATGTGACCTTATGCTAAGTCGTGCTAAGCTTCAGCTTCCCCATCTCTAAAATGGGATGCTAATGCCTCTTTAGGGTCTAAGTGAGGATAACCAACATAGTGCAAATGACAACTCCAGTCAAGGGCCTTGCACACAGTGAGCACTCAATAAACCATAGCTATTACTGATCTCACCCAGACAGTGGCTTCCTGCACCTCTCTCATATTCCAGGCCTACAGGACAGAGTGGTGGAAGAAAGAGGGCTGGCGGAAGTTTGGGGGACACCCTTATATCAGGGTGAAGATGAAGAAGAGGGAACAGAAAAGGAAATAGAAGGGCTAGAGAGGTAGGAGGGAAACCAGGAGGATGCAGTGCAAGCACACAGAGGCCAACGGACAGTTTCAGGATTGGTGAGGGAGGAACGTGGCTGTTATCCATGTCCTGTGCTAAGGAGAGATACAGCAGGATGTTGAACGAGAACATTCACTCATTCAATCACCCATTCAATCACTCAATAGTTACTAAGTGCCTGGAATGGACATGAAAATGCTCCACCCAGCTGTCCATCAGAGTGGAGTGTGACTGGCAGGCCAGACTCTGACCTTCTGAATGGCTCATGCATTGTGCCAGGGCACGTTTCTCCTGGGGCATGTTTCCCTGCCAGTGGTTGAATACGGCTCTCTATTCTTGAGGTGTGTGGGACTCCTCTACTGGATCCTGCAGTGGGCAGCCTGAGACTTCCCTAGAACTGTGCTGTAGTCTAAGACTCTGCCTACTCAGCCCTCTTCCTTCCCCTCTTCCTGCTCAGCTCTCAGAGCTCATTAAGACCCCTTTATCTTTCATAGGTGGCACCCATACATCTCTTGCCCTTTTACCTGTATCCTGGTATTGGCTTCCTCCATGATCCAAACTAACACAAACTCACACAGTGCCTAAGGAGTGCCATGCCTTACATTATGCCCTGGTGACAGTGACAGGAGGCAGCCAAATGCCTAGGCAGATGGGGTGGTCCCTGGTAAAACCCCACCTTCAAGCCAAAAACAGCCTGAAGGCTGAAAGACCAGACTGCTGGTCCCAGATAAAACCCACTATTCAGAGTGAGAACTACTGTTCCTGTTTGCCCACCCTTTCTGATTGGTTCTTTTTTTTTTTTTTTTTTTTTGAGATGGAGTCTCACTCTGTCACCCAGGCTGGAGTGCAGGGGCGCAATCTTGGCTCACTGCAAGCTCCGTCTCCTGGGTTCACGCCATTCTCCTGCCTCAGCCTCCTGAGTAGCTGGGACTACAGGTGCCCACCACCACACCCAGCTATTTTTTCTTTTTTTTGTATTTTTAGTAGAGACAGGGTTTCACCGTGTTAGCCATGATAGTCTCGATCTCCTGAACTTGTGATCCACCCGCCTCGGCCTCCCAAAGTGCTGGGATTACAGGCGTGAGCCACCATGCCCAGCCCTGATTGGTTCTTTCTTAATAACGCCTTTTAACCAATTGAATGTTGCCTTTTCCAGTACTACCTATGGCCTGTCCCTCTCTGATTCTGAGTCCATAAAAGCCCTGGACTCAGCCATATCAGGGAGACTTTCCCACCTTTGGATAGGGAGACCACCCCGATGTTCCCTGTCTGCTGAAAGCTGTTTCATCACTCAATAAAACTCCCTGCCTTGCTCACTCTTTGATTGTCAGTGCATCCTCATTATTCTTGGGTGAGGGACAAGAACTTGGGAACCAGTGCACAAGCCAGACTTGGCCCAGGAAGGCTTAGTGGGTGGGCTGTCTCCTATAGCAGGTAGCATGGCTGAGCAAGGCTCAGGTCTCACCAGTTGGAGGTCCCAGCTTGCAAAGTGATTGAGAAGAAAATCCTGTGCCACTGGGTAGTGTAGTGGTGACGAAGACAAACATCCTTAGCATCACACAGCTGGCACTGAAGGAGGCAGAGATGACAGGGAATAAATAGGTAAACCAAAATGTGCTAATTTTAAACAGTGAAACTTGCCACATACACACAAATGAAATAAAAAAGGCAGGCTACTTTAGATTGGGTGTAAGGGAGGGTCATTGACATAGTCATATTTGACTTGAGACCAGAAAGTTGAAGAGGTAACTATGCAAGCAATAGAGTCAGGGTGTGTGATGGTTAATTTTGTCTTGTCAACTTGACTGGGCCACAGTGCCCAGATGTGTGGCATATGTTCTGGATGTTTTTGTGAGGGTGTTTTTGGATGTGATTAACATTTATTTTATTATTTATCTGTGCATTTTTGTTAAAAATTTTAAGTAAAAGTCTGTCCAAATGAAAGACTAACCCGAGTGGTGGAAATTTTACAAAGAGATAAAACTAAGAGTTCACAAAGATTTGGAGAAATGACTACTCACATATGCTGCGATAGGAGCATGAACTAGGGTCATTATTTTGGAAAAAGTTTGGCATTATTCATGACAATGAAAGATATGCCCCCTTCTAACAATCTACTCGACAGAAATGAGTGCTGATGCTATTCCAAAACCATTGACAAAAATGCTCCAACCACCATTACTTGTGATAGCTGCAACTTTTTTTTTTTTTTTTTTTTTTTTTTTTTTTTTACATTCTTGACCATTTTATACACTTTATTGAAGGAAATAAAGACAGGCATCAGCAAATTTTTAACTTTTATATCCAACACTTTGTTCTTCCACCTGATTTTTTTTTATTTCAATAGGTTTTTGGGGAACAGGAGGTGCTGGGTTACATGGATAAGTTCTTCAGTGGTGGTTTCTGAGATTTGGTGCACCCATCACCTGATCAGTGTACACTGTACCCAGTGTGTAGTCTTTTATCTCTCATCTTCCTTCCCAAGTCCCAGAGACTAACATTCAAATCAGTGGACTTTGAGTAAAGCAGATGGCCCTCCATGATGTGGGTGGGCCTCATCCAATCAGTTGAAGGCCTGAGGAGAAAGAACAAAAAACTGACCTCCTTTGAGCAAGAGTGAATTCCAGCTCTCCTGGGTCTCCAGCCTGACAATCCCCCTGCAGATTTTGAACTTGTCAGCTTTCATAATCACATGTAACAATTCTTTAAGTACATCTCTTTCCATATACATGCTTACCCTATTGGTTCTGTGTCTCAGGAGAACCCTGACTAATACAGGGCAGGAGAATATTCTGGGCAGAGAGAACAGCAACCCTTGAGATAGGAAATGAGCCTTCAAGTCAACATGAAGGCTGGTGTGGCTAGGGCTGAGTGGAGGAGAGGGCACCGGAGAGATGAGGCCTCATGGAAAGAAGCTATGGGAACAGACCACTGTACTATTGTTGGTGACATGGGAGAGGACTGCCAGTCCAGTAGCGAGGGCAGAAGCCAGGCGCCAAGGCATGAAGATGCAGGTGGGTGGTGAGGAAGGTGGAGCTGCTCTGGAGACAACTCTTTAAGAGTTTTAGTGTTTACAGAATGAAAAGAAGCATATGAGGGGAATTTTAAAGAAAGAGAATCTTACTCATGAGTATGGCAGGCTAATGAGAAAGACTGACATGGGAAGACAAAGATGGAGGGAGTAATTGGTGAGAGGACATTCCTGACATTGGTGAGTAGAAGGTTAGGGCATTGTAGTGGGTTGAATGGTGCTTACCCAAATATATCCACATCCCAATTCCCAGACTCTCTGAATGTGACCTTATGTGGGAAAGGAGTCTTTGCAGGTATAAAGATCTTGAGATGAGATCACCTTGGATTACCTGACTAGGTCCTAAATCCAATAACAAGCGTTTTTTTCTGTTTGCTTATTTGAGATAGGGTCTCACTCTGTTGACCAGACTGGAGTACAGTGCTATAATCTTGGCTTACTGCAGCCTTGACTTCCTGAGCTCAAGTGATCTTCCCACTTCAGTCTCCCGAGTAGCTGGGATTACAGGTGCATAGCGACACACCTGGCTAATTGTTTTATTTTTTGTAGAGATGGGTTCTCACTATGCTGCTCAGGCTGGTCTCGAACTCCTGGGTTCAAGTGAGCCACTTGCCTCTGCCTCTCAAAGTGCTGGATCACAGGCCTGTGCTACTGCACCTACAAGCATTTGTAAGATCCAGAGACACATGAAGAACAACTTAAACTGTGGAGGCAGAGATTGAGTGATGCTTTCAAAGAAGCCAAGAATTCCTGGGAGCCACCAGAGCCTCTGGAGAGAGCACAGCCCTGCTGACAACTTGGTTTAGGACTTCCAGACTTCAGAGTGCTGACAGAATACATTTCTGCTGTTCTAGAGCACCAAGTGGTAATATGTTCTGGTGGCCCAAGGAAACTCATACAATCATGATCAACCCAAAATGGCATTCCTTCCTCCAAAAGTGTGGAGTTGTCACCAGTCTGGGGACCATGTGCTGCCCTGGAATATCTCATTTACTGTGGGCTCTGTTCCCATTCTTGTTTTTGAACATTCTACATGTTTCCATTGTAGGAGGTTAAGTGGTTCAGGGAAATGACGTGGTCTTGGGAGACAGGCATACTGGACTTTGAAACACAGCCTCTCCATACTCCTGCTGTGTGATTGCTGAGTCTCAGTCTTTATCAGGTATCCTTGAGGACTGAAGGTTGTAATTTACATAGAATACTTACCATGGGCCCTGGGACCTGGTATGTGCTAGACAAATGTCCCTTCACTTATCTCAACTTGGGAGTCTGCTAAGGCCAGAAACTGGGTGACATTCATCTTTGCACCCTTTTAAGGGTTCCTGGATGTAATAAATTCACAGTGAATTTTTTTTTGATTTGTTGCTGGCTGGTTGGTGGTAGAAATATTTATCTATTGGGTAACTGCTGTATGGTAGACATTCATCTCGGTATGTAAATGACTTACTTAATTCTTCGAGCAATTCCAAGATACAAGTTTTATTCTGTTTGTTTTACAGGCAAGAAAAAATAGGTGAAGCCAGATGTGGTTTCTGGGTTGGCCATCCCATTCTGATCAAGAGACCCCTTAGTCGAGAACATTGAATCCATCCATGCTCTTGCCATCAGCTTCCTGGGATCTAGCTGAAATCCTTCCTGCTGCAGTCTGTCTGCGTTCCCCAGAGCCAAACCCTGTCCTGGTTCCAGTCTGGCTTTCTTGTCCGGCATTTGTCTGTCTTTTTGTTTTCTCACAGTGGGGATGTGAGGTTAAAGCTTATTGCTAAAACGGTGTCTCTTCCTGGATCTTTTCACATAACATTTAATCGCTGGTAATGACTGTGACCCCAGCGGCAGTCATCTAGTGAACTTCGAGTTGGCATTTCAATTAGCTGTACTGATTGCTGGGTTTGGGCATTTCATATATTTGTGAGGAAGCTTAGCCCAAGAGCAGTCAGCTGAGGGACTTATTACCACAGTGCTTCTTGGAAGGAATAAATAATCTCATTATAGCTTCTTTTGCTCTGGTTGAAAGGAAGAAAAGTTGAATCTCTTAGGCACTTATCTGCACAGGGAGGGGCTCGGTGTCTAAGGCTACCTGTGACAAGCAGGAGGGGTTTTCTCCCTCCTCTCTCCTCTCTCCCTCCTTCTTCCCTCCTCTCCCTCTCCCCCTCATTTTTTCCCCTCTCCTCTTCCTTTCTTTCTTCTGTTCTTCATTTTTTTCTTTCCCTTGGTAAAGCCGTTGATGGTCATAATAGTAACGCAATGTCCCCAAGCCTGGCTAGTCCCTGGCTAGTCCAAATGCTCATGTGGACTATTGTCCCCTGTGAAGGTCGTCTCTTCCTTCCTCAGGTGTCCCTGGGAGTCCCCCCAGCTGTCTCACAGGTGTTTACAAGTCAGTTGCCCTGTGGGTCTGCCATGTTCTTCCTCTCCTACAGGGGCATTCTTTCATGGTGTCCTCCTCTTGCCAGGCTCCCTGGGGCACCTCATTGTGGCCAGCATTACTGGCACCCTCGGTGGGAGGGTGGCACTTCCTGGAAGCACAACGTATCCTGCTGCTTGCTCAGCTTGGCCGTCCTGGGTGGGGTCACCTGAAGCCTCTCAGGGTGTCAAAGTGTGACATAGGGTTGACCTAGTTCCTGGTACACAGAGGCTTATTCCCGTTTGTCCTCCATTTTCCCCTCTCTTCTGTCCTCTGGATGCCCGAGTCTCCACCCCTCTTCCCTGCCCCCTGGCCCATTCAGCCAAGTAAACAAAACAAAAAGCCAAACAAACAAATGCCAGTAAACTCAGGTGGACAACCAGGTGCCACATAGGCTCAACTGGGATCTGCTGACACTTTAAAAAGAATCACTAAAAATGGGAGCTGTTTTTAAAATTTGAATGTACTTGACTCCACACTCTCTCTCCTCAATCATGACCACTGCTATGTGTTACTACATCCCCAAAATGAACACCGCTGTGGTCTCTGGAAAGAGCCGTGGATTTGGTGAAATGAGAGACCCGGATTTCAATCCCTCATGCTTGCCTTAACCTCTCCTACATTCCTGCCAGGCTCCCTGGACTTTCTTCAGTGCGTTGAGTTGGGAAAGTCCTAGATTTATGAAAAAGAGACCTAGGATTCAATTCAGCCTCACTGTTTGCGAGCTGCGTGAACTTATGCCAGTCAGACTTTCTGAATCTACTTTCTATTCTGCAGTAAGGAATGAATGAGATGATGACTGTAAAGTCACTGGCATGTGCGGGGGGCTCAATGTAGCTGGTCTTCCTCCTCATCGTGGGACTGTCCACATCACCTTTCTTCCAGGTCTGGTTCAAGCTCCATCAGGGTCTGAGTCTGGAGTTCTGTGGTCAGGAAGGCATGGAGGATCTCTGACAAGTTCATAGGAGGGACTCCCAAGACCATGCTAAGAGAGCTGTTCCTAGACATCATGAAAAAATGCAGTGTCAGTGAGAAGGACGCATTTGAATAGAGGCGTGAGAAAATGAGGTAGCCAATGTTGAGTGAATGCTGACCGTGCGATGTAATGCTTAAAACTGCCCTTGGAGGTGGCTTCTGTTATTATTCCCATTTGGCAAATGAAGAGATGGAAGGAAGCCAGCACTTCACAGCTGGGAGGCTGTCTTGAGAGTTCAGAGTCTCAACTGATGCTCTGAAATGGTGGACTAGTTCTTGAAGAGGCCAGAGACACAGACCAAAAATCAGGTTGGAGGACAGGCAGAAGGGGCGTCAGCACAGGCTACACGGACACAGTGAGGGTGGCACTGACTTGGCCCCTGCATGGCTGATACACATATAACCTAGTCGATTGGACAGGTATCTCGATATTCTTTCAACTTGACTTTCTGGATTACTCCTTCTCCCACCATGGATAAAATCATAGGCAGTTTCCTTAGCTTTTTCAATCACTATTAGAAAATAAATGAATAACCCCTTTGTTTTAACATCAAAAAACCCAGCCCAGTAAAATTTGCATAACTCCAGAATAGTCCCATGTAATAATATAACTCCAGTGCAGTCTAGTGTAGTCATTGACACCCTATGTTCTTATCCAGTGTAAAACATTTTTGTCCCTCTCTTCTTCAGCCTAGGTCACCTGCAAGAGAGCGAGGAATGGAGGCCATATGAAGATATACCAAAGAGAATGCTTTTGATCCATTCAAATGCTTTTAATTAAAACATCAGAATACTGAACACTTAAAATGGGCTTAAACAGTAAAGAAGTTGTTATCTCAGAAAACAATAGGTACAATAATTTTAGGATTGGTAGCATTTAATGATGGCTTCTCCTCATGGTTACAAGAAGACAGCAGGAGTTCCAGATATCACATTTTCACCTACCTATGTTCAGAGCCCAAAATAAGCAGTCCTTGTCTTGCTTATTTTTAAGAGTGAGAAAAGTGTGTCCGGAATCCCTTCAGCTTGCTTCTTCTTTTCTCACATGGACTGCAGCTGTGGCATGTGCCTATTTCTAAGCCAGTCATTGGCAAGGAGGATAGAATTAACATGATGGACTTGAACCAGTCAACACTGGGGCTAAGGAGGAACCATGAATCACATGGACCCTAATTCCTGAAGCAAAACTGGGATTCGCTCAGCAAGGAAGAGAGTGTGGGTGATAGTTATTTGGGGAAACCACATCTGAGTGACTCTGACTGTTTGATGTAATGTGGGTTCATGTAAGTGAACCATCTGCTATCCACACCACAGAACAGGGTTCATTATTTCCATTCTGCAGGCAAGTCAAGCTCAAAGATAATAATTCACTTGAGGGCATAGGGCCAGTTCATTGGAAAATCAATCCTGGGGCTCATATTTTTTAACTTTAACTTTACTGGAGCATGATTCTTTTCTCATTCTAACCCTAACTTTTGAAATATCAATTTTCCAAACACATGCTAGCCAATGGCCATGGGATGAGAAAACATGGGCTTTAGAACTAAAGAGAATTGGGCTTAAATCCCTGCCTCAGCATTTATTAACTCTGTGACCTGGGCACGTACTTAAATCTCTCTCAGTTTTTTCATTTATAAAATGGGAATAATAAATCCTGTATCATAGAATTGTCAGGACAAGACAGTAGATGTGTAAAGAGCTTAGCACGGTATAAGAGCTCAATAATTGGTAGGCATTGTTATTAAGTATTAGTCTTACTCTACATACCATGGAGGTCTTTATCTTTGATGACATCCAGCCGTCTGTATATCTGTCCTTCCTTTTTGCTTTTGTTCTCTCCTTCTTTTCTTCTTTCTTTGCTTTCATTTTTTTTCTCCTACGAGTCTTTACTGATAACTTTTTAAAGTCATTACCTCTAAGCATAAAGCATAAGCATAAGCATAACTTCCCTTCCACACTTAGCTTAGTGATTCTGGGGCTGGGACTTTGCAGACCACACATCAAGCCTGGAGGAGGAAGAGGAGACTTGTTCCTTCCCATCTGTTTCCCAGGACTTCCTGTTGGCTCACAGTTCCTGTGGGCATCACCCCGGAAGCAGCAGCTCCCTGTGTAGCAGCAGGTAACTCTAGTTTGCAGTTTTTCCAGCACTTACAGAGCGAGCCTCACCACATCCCAGCTTGAAGACATCAGCGGGGCAGTGACCCCTTCTCAGATCGGGGTCTCAGGACCATGAGGGCTTCCTCCGACCTCAGAGACAGCAGCATTAGCCAGTCAGTGACCCCTCCTCAGAGGTCTGAGTTCCAGTTCCATGGAGCCCCTTATTCGAGTTTTCAGGTTTTAATAATTTCTATTTTTTCCCTAAGTAGTTACTTTGAGTTCTCTTTTTAATCTTTGAGCTATCAATTCAATAACTTTATGGCTGATTAGTATTTTTTTAATTCTTTTTGTTTAAATTACCAGTATGGGTTCTTTCTCTTGACTGGATCCTGATTTACAGAAGGGCTTCTCATAGACCAGCCACTGTTTTAGGCATTGTGGAGAGAACAGTAAACAAAACAGGGGAAACACTCACCTCAAGGAGCCTACATTCTGTCAGGCAAAACAGAAAATGAACACATACATAACACAAATATGATCTGTCAGAGGGTGGTAAGCTCTACAGTGAAAAATACGAGGGGAGGGGTGGGTTGCCCTTTAAGCTGTCATGTTTAAATGATACCTCTCATCATATATGTGAGGAGATCTTGTTGCCCCAAATACTGGAAATCACTTTGTTTCATTTATAGCACAGTCTTATGAATCTTGGAGATTTTGTAAAACCAGAGAGTGTATAGAATTAATAGGGCTCTAAATGGATGTCATACCTAGAAAAAAAAAAAAAAAAAAAGGACAGTGTTTTAATTGAGTGGCTAACGAGTGTGTGTATATGGTATTCCCTCTGAATTGACAGCATCGTCATCGAATCCAGCAATCTTCCTTAGAACAGATTCTGGCTCGTTTTAAACTATAGGCGCTACACCCCAGAAGGGGTCTCCATTTTTCAAATCAAAGCTCTTGGAACTTTCCTCCTCATTTCCTGATTCTCAAAGGATTCCAATCAAATTTGTCTGCACATATTTCTTGTTTATTTTCCTGAGCACCAAGTAGGCCTCTTGAATTGGAGAATCCCACTGTTGAGGGTTTTCATATGTATGATTTGCCCAGAGTGCGGCTTCTTGCTTCTAGGATTCACAGAAAAGAGGCTTGCGGGAAGACCTGAGCACAACCTTCAGGACAGAAGGCCATGGTCACCGGTCGTAATTAATTCTACCAGCCTGGAGAGGAAACATGACTTGCATCTCAATGACCAGACTGATTTCTTGCTGATAGATGTTGTAATAGCTTTTATTATTATTATTTTTTAACAATGCTTTTACTCAAGCCTGGGAAAAACCTGAATTCAAATTGGTACATCTTTTGATTTTGCAGAACAGTCTTTTATGCTGGTTGGAACACTAGGTAGTGAAGTCAAAAAATAAAATTGCAGATGTGGGTTCCATTGAGAGGTGTACCAGGCAGGTGCATCTGGAATTGGTTTTCTTCCTGGGTGTTTACACAGCAGAGGATTCCTCATATCTTTGCTTTGGAAGAAGTCACAAGATTTTCCTCTTTGACTTTCTGAAAATGTCCCTGAACTGCATGGAATGCTTTCATTATTACCGAGGAGGAGAAATGGATTAGTCTTTTCTTTCCTAGTTATAGTCACAGTTCAAAGTTAGAGAAAGTTTATTTTAATTCTGCTATGAAGAGACCAGTTAGGGTCTAAGTAACTCCTGCTTCTGGGATTCAGAGATGTCAGATAAGTTGGTGGGGCAGGTGGCCCACAGGATACTAAAATGATACTGAGTGTTTGGTTTGTGCCTGGAATGTTGTTAAGGACTTCATATGCATTTATCTCATTTAATCAACACAACCATTCTATAAGATAGATATATTATTATTATCTTTATTTTACACTAAAAGAAAGAGGCTTAGAGACAGTGTCATAGTCTGTTCCTGCTGATATAACAAAATGCCATATACAGGGTAGTTTATAAACAACAGAGATTTATTTTTTGTAGTTCTAGAGGCTGTGAAGTCCAAGATGAAGGTGCTAACAGATTTGGTGCCTGGTGAGGGCCCATTTCCTGGTTCATGGGTGGTGCCTTCTTGCCATGTCCTCACATGGTAAAGGGGCAAGGCAGATTTCTGGGTCCTGTTTTATAAGGGCACTAATCCCATTCATGAAGTCTCTGCCTTCATGATCTAATCACTTAGGATTTCAAACATAATTTTTTGGGGGAAAACAAACATTCATCCCACAGCAGATGCTAATAACTCACAGTTATGCAGCCAGTAAGGGTTAGAAGTGGAACTCCAACCTGGGTCTGTTTGAGAAAGATTTGCAAGAGATGTTTACATGAGGTGGATGGGAGAAAAGAGAGTTTCTGAGACAAAATCACTTCATGCTAATTTAAATTACTTAATATTTAAAAAGAACTAGTCTATGATAAAGGTCATTTTTGCTTTGTATTAAGACAACCCAGATCAAATCCAATCTAAAGTTATTTACTGAATAGCTCTACTCTTCCAGGTATTATCCTAAGTGCTTTTAAATACTTAATTTTATTAAATTTTCTCAATTTCATGGGATAGAAACTTAGATCCCCATTTCTCAGGAGGGGTCACTCAGGTTAAGCTTGAATTAACCTGCACTGTCTACTTAGTTTCAGTCTTCCTGAAACCACGCTGAACATTTCTAATCTCTTCTATGAGATTAGCAGGCTGCTGTTTTGGTTATCTATTGCTATGAACAAACCACTCTAAAATTAAGTGACGTAAAATAGCAATCATTTTATTATGTTCATACCTTTGTTGGTCATGAATTCAGGCAACACATAGAAAGGATAGATTTTTTTGATGGGGAGTATTCAACTGGAGCAGTGCTAACTATTGGTGATGTCTGAGTTGGTCACCTGGAGGTGTATATCTCGGGCTGTCTGTGGGTTTTGTTGGTTCTTCACATCACTTTTGCTGGGAATGGGATGCCCATCTTCATTCACTGTCTGGCATCTGGGCTGGTATGGCTGCCACAGTTGGAGCTGTTTAGGCATTTTCTCTCCTTCTGTGTGATCTGTGCACATAGTAAGCATGGATTTCCTCATAACATAATGATTTGAGGGCAGCTGGCTTTCCCCAGAGCTGAGTTTCTCAGCCCTGGCACTATTGACATTTTGAGCCAGACCATACTTTGTTGGGATTGAGGTGTCTTGTGTAACAGAATGTTTATCAGCATCCCTGGACTCTACCCACTAGATACCAGCAGCACCCTCTGACATCCCCAGTTATAACAACAGTAACAACAACAAAAATCTCAGACATTGCCAAATATTTCCTGGGGGGTGCGAATTCCACACCCTCTTCCCCATTAACAACCCATAGCAAGGCTTCCAAGAAGCCTACAAAACTTCTTACGACCCAGCCTTGGAAATTCTAGAACTTTATTTCTGCCACTTTATATTAGTCAAGAAAGCCTCAAAGCCTAGCCTGATTTCAAGGACAGGATAATTAGACTCCATTTCTCAATGACAGAGATAGCGAATAATTTGCAGCCACCTTTTAAAATACATCGTGATAAAATACATATAACAAAATAAAAATATACATATATAAAACACACATAAAATTTACTGTTAGCCACTTTTTAAGTTAAGTGGCATCAAGTACATTCACATTGTTGCACGACCATCACTACCATCTATCTTCAGAACATTTTTCGTCTTCCCAAACTGAAATTTCCTACTCATTAAACAATAACTCCTTCTCTCTCCTTCCACCCACCTAGCAGCCACAGCTCTGCTTTCTGTCTTTATAAGTTTGACTACTCTAGATGCGTCATAGTGGAATCATAATGAGGCAGGAGAATAGGGTCTGGAGGCAGGGAACCTAAGGCTGATTCATGCTGACTAGATATCAGAGGATACTCCCTTCTCAACTCCTTTTTCTGCATGGCAGTTGCTGTGTGGCAGTGGCAACCTCTCCATTTTCTGTGTGGCAGTTGAAAAATGAAAATACCTCTGATTGGTTCTCTCTCACAACCAATCAGACTGGTTACAGGCCTATTCTTCATTCTGATTGGTCCCCTCTCACAACCAATTGAACTGGTCAGGGGTCAGTGAGAAACCTCTAGAGGAGCATTTAAACTACAGAAAATTCTGTAACCGGCACTCTTGCTTGAGCCCGCTCCCACCCTGTGGAGTATACTTTTGCTTATCTGCTTTCTCTGCCTTGCTTTGTTTGCGTGTTTTGTCCAGTTCTTTGTTCAAAATGCCAAGAACCTGGACATCTACCCGCCACTGGTAACAATGAGAGTATTTGTCCTTTAGTGTCTGATTTATTTCACTTAGCATAATGATTTCAAGGCTCCTCCATGTTGTAGGATGTCAGAATTTCCTTCCTTTTTAAAAACTGGATAATATTGCAAACATCTTTAATGGACCATAGCTACTCAAATTCAAATTGTCATCGGTCTACAATAAAATGGAAGACAATTCTAGTTTAACTTGGGATTTTCTCTTGGAAATGTTTGCTCAGGTCTAAAATTTGATTTGTGCTAAGTCAATAATGAGCAGACAGCTCAGTCTGACCTAATAAAATGATACCTGGGATTCTGTTTTGTATTACTGTGTGATGCAGATGTAAAATAAAATTGGATAGCTCTAAAACCAAGTGCTTTCACTGTTCTGGAGAAAAATGAGCTACATGCATTTAAAATATTCTTACTAGTGTGTTTGTAACCAGGTGACAGGCAGTGGTGGGGAGGTGGGACAAGGGAAAAAAGAGAGGCAAAGTCACTGGCTCAAGGTCCGGAGTGAGCTAAAGGCTCTAAGGTCATACAATGTCAGAGCTTGACGTGAGCTTGGAGTTGTCTAGTCCCAATGATTCATTTCACTGACAATAATAACAATGACATTACATTTAATAACTATTCAGAATTTTCTAATAGCTTTCATGCCTACTCCATTACTGGATGTTGATACAAACAGTACCCTATGTTAGGATGTGCTATGCTATCTATTGTTTGAGGGAACTAAATCACATACTCCAGTCAACTGGAGTCCAGCTGCTAAGCTCCAGCCTTTCTGCCTCACTGAGCCACACTTAAATTTGAATGACCGTTGTTAAAATCATGGTCTCAGTCCCTAGGCCTCTGTCGTGTACTTCTCTCCAGGCGTTTTTTTGTTCGTTTGTTTTTTGTTTTTTGAGACGGAGTCTCGCTTTGTCGCCCAGGCTAGAGTGATGTGGCGCGATCTCGGCTCACTGCAACCTCCACCTCCCAGGTTCAAGCAATTCTCCTGCCCCAACCTCCCGAGTAGCTGGGATTACACGCATGCGCCACCACGCTTGGCTAATGATTTTGAATTTTTAGTAGAGGTGGGGTTTCACTATATTGACCAGGCTGGTCTCAAACTCCTAACCTTATGATCCACCGGCCTTGGACTCCCAAAGTGTTGGGATTACAGGCATCAGCCACTGGGCTTGGCCCCCAGGCCTCTTTTGGAAAGCAAATGCCTGTTATGTCAGGCACTATAACATTGAACAATGTTGTAGAAGGGAATGTAAAAACACCCTTATTTATATAATCCTATGTATCACACACTATTCTAGGCATTGTACATATAAAACCTTTTTAAATTTTCTAAATAATCCCACGAAGGTAACATTCATATTTTACAGTTAGCAATGCTGAGACTTACATAGATCAAGTGATTTGCCCATCTTGGTCAGGGTAACAAAGATCTTGGAGGGACTGGGGCCCTAAACATGTCAGCATTATGAGAAATGTAAGTGTTAAATTGTGAACTAACCCTAGAGCTGTTCTATTCCTTCCCATTTATGATACCTATTTTCTTCTGCGTCTTTGAAGGTCATGTCTCTGTACAACTTTGACTTTTCTCCCCATGCTGCCTAATAACATTTGGGATCTTGGGAAAAGCTTTTTCTAATATTTACCAAGCCCTTCAAAGTCGCTAAGCAATCACAGCAGGTCTCTTTACAGAGGGTGAACCTGCTGACAACTTGAGGAAGCCTGATGCAATATCTTCAGAGCACTTGTTTCTGTGAAATTCTTGTTTCTCAGTGTTGATCTTTATGGGTTGGAAATGAGTAGAGATTATACGTGAGGCTGCTGTAGGTTCAGAATGTGCAGTACCCGAGCCATAGGTTAAAAGAATGGTTATTATTTCTGGGCATGTGACAAGGCTGAAGTCTACACATCATGATAGACTGTCACTGCAGGTTCAAGTCAAGATGCTTTTGTGAGGAAAGGGGAGAGGGCTTAGGAGAAGAGTTTGAGTCATAAGGAATACAAGTTTGGTGTTTTGCTACATCAACTGCTAAGTAACACACAGTCCCTAGATTCCCAAAGTCTTTAAGTCTTTATTTGAAAACGACAATGTCAATTTAATAATATGGATCATGGAGACTGGCTTTCGGGTGCCTCTGGGACAAGAATGTTCTACTACTTATGCTGTCACAAATTGTGATTCAATAGATCCCCAACATCCAATAGATGTTCAAGAAATGTTGGTTAAATGAATGCAAGAGGCTGCGATTGTTTCCAAGAGCTGAAATTGTACATTGTAGGTGTTGATAGTGGAGAAGATGGTATATTCTCAATTACAACCCTCATTATTACAGGGACTTAACATAGTCCAGTCTCAGAAAGGGCTCATGTTAAAGGATACACCATCCAAATAGCTAAAAAATCCTCACAGAAAAAGTAATTTATATTCATGTTTTACTCGACTGCCTCAGGGAATGTCAGAGAGGAGGGCCATCCCATCTACGGAAACACTATGTAATATTCCCCAATCTGTTAAGCCTTTTCCTAAGTGCTTCAGCTCATAACCCTTTTTTCCTCCTCTGAATTCCTTAAGTGCTTGTACTTTGACTTATAATGCATATTAAATGCAGGCTTGTTGTTCTGTTGCTTGACCAAGTCATGTTGTCTCCTGTTAATTCATTCATTGTTTTTTAAATTTTTATTATTATTATACTTTAAGTTCGAGGGTACATGTGCACAACGTGCAGGTTTGTTACATATGTATAGATGTGCCATGCTGGTGTGCTGCACCCATTAACTCGTCATTTACATTAGTTAATCTCCTAATGCTATCCCTCCCCCCTTCCCCTTCCCCACAATAGGTCCTGGTGTGTGATGTTCCCCTTCCTGTGTCCAAGTGATCTCATTGTTCAATTCCCACCTATGAGTGAGAACATGCAGTGTTTGGTTTTCTGTTCTTGTGATAGTTTGCTGAGAATGATGGTTTCCAGCTGCATCCATGTCCCTACAAAGGACACGAACTCATCCTTTTTTATGGCTGCATAGTATTCCATGGTGTATATGTGCCACATTTTCTTAATCCAGTCTGTCACTGATGGACATTTGGGTTGATTCCAAGTCTTTGCTATTGTGAATAGCGCTGAAATAAACATATGTGTGCATGTGTCTTTATAGCAGCATGATTTATAATCCTTTGTGTATATCCCCAGTAATGGAATGGCTGGGTCAAATGGTATTTCTAGTTCTAGATCCTTGAGGAATCGCCACACTGTTTTCCACAATGGTTGAACTAGTTAAGCCCCTGCTGCATGCCAGGTACTGTTCTAGTTGCTGGGCATACAGCAATGAATGAAATAGAAAAGAAAACCCTGTCATAGTAAAGCATAAATTCTGATGTGGAATAACAGATGATAAACAATCAATATATTATATAATATATTAGATGACCACAAGTATAGTGGAAAATTAAGCAGGAAAAGCAGAGAGAGTGCCAAATGGGAGGGAGTGTAGGAAGGTGGTCAGGGAAGACCTCATTAAGAGCAAACACTTGAAGGAATGGAGGGAAGAACACATGTGAATATCTGGGGCAAGAACATTCCAAGCAGAAGAAAGAGCAAGTGCAAACGCACTAAGGCAGCAATCAGCTATGTAAAGGAACAGCAAGAAGGCCCTTCTCTCTTTCAAACCCTGCAGGGCTGGAATCATGTGTTATATATTCTGTGTCCCTCCTGTATCATCTAACTCAGGACCGGGCACTTTGTAGACATGAGTAGCATCACAGAACAATAAACCTTAGAAGAAGCTTTGAATGCCCTCATTTTGCAAATGAAAAACCCAAGGCCCAGAAAGTGAATCTGACTTGCCCAATTGTTGATACCTGTACTGTTTCTGCTCCCATGGCCGCCACTGTTACAACTACTATTTTTACTACGCTATTACCAGTAGTCAGATCCCAGGGCTCTACATCATTCCTCTCTCATGCACTGCCACACTCAAAGAAACACATTCCAACAAGGAAAAGTATTTACAAAGCACTTGCAGACTTTACCCAGTTCTCTTGAAGAATACAAAATAATCCATCTCAAAATGCAGAGCCACATGCTGCCTTCCTTTCTTGTCCCCCGTGGCCTCATTCTCCAAAGCTGTCCCATACCTCCCCCTCCTCGAACCCTTTTCTCTCTCTTCTCCAGGACAAGTGACTTTGGTCTTTTCCCCTCCTGCCTCTTCCTCTGGCTACTGTGGTTCCTTGCTTTCATTTCCCTATTCTGCACTACAGAGAATAGCCCAGAAGTGGCCAGAAAAGATAGAACAGCATAGGGGATGGGGAGAAGCCATGTGCACAATGCAAATGTTATCTTTAGCTTTCAGGAGGAGAAGAAAGGACTGGAAACCCTACCTTGTAATTAGTATTTGTCCTTGTCAAACTGGTATTTCTAGCTGGGTGCAATGGCTCATGTCTGTATTCCCAGCACTTCGGGAGGCTGAGGCAGGAGGATTGCTTGAGATCAGGAATTCAAGACCAGCCTAGGCAACATAGTGAGACTCTATGACTTCCAAAAATTAAAAAAAAAATTAGCCATGGTGGCATGTGCCTGTGGGAAGCTGAGGCGGGAGGATCACTTAGCCCAGGAGTTTGAGGTTGCAGTGAGCTACGATTGCACCACTGTACTTCAGCCTGGGTGACAAAGTGAGGTCTTGTCTCTTAAAAAAATATTATTTCTATTTTTACGAGGTATATTGACAGCCACTTTCACTGTGTTTCATTTATTATTTTATAAACAAATTTCATAGTCAAGATTTAACTGGAGTTGGGCTTGGAACCTATGTCTTATGAAGGCCAAGCCTTCATTCTTTCTTTGAAATATTGGTTAAATAAATGAGGAAGTAAATTAATGAAATGAGTGTCCATTCCCAGGGCTGCTCCTAAAATATGTAGGAGCCCCAGGAGACTTTTTTTTTTTTTTTTCCAGTTATCCCAAATCAACATGTCAGCATTTTGATGCTGACATGGGCACATCTTGCATAATTTCTGCAAAAGAAATACTACACTGGACAGTAGGAGGAATACCCATGCCAGGATACTCTTCTGGATCTGGGGTTTAGCCATAAGGCTCCTGGACAATTTGATAGAAGTCCTGGAGCTCCATGGGACATCTGCTCAACCACATATTGAGGGTGGGAATAGAGGGTTGGAGAGCAACCCAAAAGGGAGAAACAGAGCCTACAGGCCATTCTGGTTCGGGCTTGGTGTACCTCTCACCTGATGGCATTTCTTGACCAAGACCCGTTTTAGGCACCAGAAATGTCTTTAGAAAATTACAAAGAGGACACCCTAAATGATGTGATACCCCTTGCCCTAGTCCAAGGGACATTAATTGATATTGTTCCACTAATAGTTAATTATAACTGTGCTTTACCCATGTACCAGGCTCTATGCTAAATGTTTTATAGTGAGCTAGATATTACTATTATCCTGTTTTACAGATGCAAAACTTGTGCTTAGATGCTAACAGACTGGCTTGCTCAGGCAGTCTGATATGGAGCCTATACTTTAATCACTTCTGTTTCCGTGCCTCAGCTTTCAGAGTAAATGCTCCTCTAGGCTTTTTGTCTCCATCCAGGAGGTCTTCCTTCCACTTGCCTTTTATTTTTATTCTTCTTTTTTTTCAACTTTTACTTTAGAATCAGGGAGTACATGTGCAGGTTTGTTACCAAGGTATATTGCATGATATTGAGGTGTGAAGTGCGATTGAACCCATCACCCAGGTAGTGAGCATAGTACCCAGTAGGTGGTTTTTGAATTCTTGCTCATCTCCTTTCTTCTTCCTCTTGTATTCTCCAGCACCTATTTTTCCCATCTTTATGCCCATGTGTACCCAATGTTCAGCTCTCATTTATAAGTTAGAACATGCAGTATTTGGTTTTCCTTTTCTGCATTAGTTTGCTTAGGATTATTACCTCCAGTTGCATCCATGTTGCTGCAAAGGACATGATTTCATTCTCTTTATGGCTGTCTTGTATTTTGTGGTATGTATGTGTTAGTGGAAAGGGGTCCTGATCCAGACCCCAAGAGAGGGTTCTTGGATCTCGGGCAAGAAATAATTTGGGGTGAGTCCAGACAGTAAAGAGAAAACTAGTTTATTAAGAAAGTAAAGGAATAAAAGAATGGCTACTCTATAGACAGAGCAGCCCCAAGGGCTGGTGGTTGCCCATTTTTTATGGTTATTTCTTGACTATATGCTAAACGAGGGGTGGAGTATTCATGTCTCCCCTTTTTAGACCATATAGGGTAAATTCCTGACATTGCCATGGCATTTGTAAACTGTCATGGCACTGGTGGGAGTGTAGCAGTGAGGATGACCAGAGGTCACTCTCATTGCCGTCTTGGTTTTGGTGAGTTTTTGGCCTGCTTTTTAACTGCAAATTGTTTTATCAGAAAGGTCTTTATGAACCTGTATCTTTTGCTGACCTCTTATTTCATTCTGTGACTTAGAATGCCTAACCATTCGAGAATGCAGCCCAGCAGGTCTCAGCCTTATTTTACCCAGCCCCTATTCGAGATGGAGTTGCTCTGGTTCAAATGCTCTGACGTACATATCACATTTTCTTTATCTAATCTACTGTCGGTGGGCACCTGGGTTGATTCCAAGTCTTTGCTATTTTGAATAATTATGCAATGAACATATGAGTGGATGTGTCTTTTTGGAAGAACAATTTATTTTCCTTTGGGTACATATTCAGTAATGCGATTGGTGGGTTGAATGGTAGTTCAACTCTTAGTTCTTTTGAGAAATTTCCAAACTGCTTTCCACAACGGCCAAACTAATTTACATTTCCACCAGCAGTGTGTAAGTGTTCCCTTTACTCTGCAGCCCTGCCAGCCTCCATTATTTTTTGACTTTTTGATAAAAGCCATTCTGACTGGTGTGAGATGGTGTCTCATTGTGGTTTTGATTTGCATTTTTCTGATGATTAGTGATGACGAACATTTTTTCGTATGTTTATTGGTTGCTCCTATGCTTTCTTTGAGGAAGTGTCCTGTGACTGCTTTTTAATGGGGTTATTTGTTTTTTGCTTGTTGATTTGTTTAAGTTCCTCTTCTGGATATCAGATCTTTATTGGATGCATTGTATGTGAATATTTTCTCCCATTCTTTCGGTTGTCTGTTTACTCTGTTGATAGTTTCTCTTGCTCTGTAGAAGCTCTTTAGTTTAATTAGGTCCCACTTGTCAATTTTTGTTTTTGTTGCAATTGCTTTTGAAGACTTAGCCATACATTCTTTGCCACCACTTGGCTTTTAAGCCTCTTTTGCCTCCAGAGGTTTCCCATGTGTGTTATTTCCCCTTAGGTGTCTGATTGGCATCAGCATGCAACATTACCTCACTTGTTGATGACCTCCGTTCCAGCCCCTTCCTTTGATGGCATTTCATATTACAAATGTCTCCTCAAATTCAAAAAGACCTTTTCAAACAACATTTAATTATGTCTGTAGAATGTTTCATTGCAGTGGGCTGACTCTGAACATGGTACAAACTGCAGGGTACTACTCAGCCACAAAGGACCACTCTCGCGCTGTGCAGGCCTGCGTAGCCCTTTGGTTTTGGACTAGCTGCCCCCAAGAGCTTTGAAAAATGTTTTATCCCCTCCATTATTTTCCAAAGGAATTGCCAAATGAACATATAATTCTCAAAGAAGCATCTCTAAATAAAAATACCATGTCATTGGCTATAGGGGGTCTCTTCCATGACTCCTGATCTAGTTACAAGGTATTTAGTCACTCCATTACCTGCTGGGATATACAACAATGGCAGTTAAATAGCAAAATGAAAAAATTTTGAAGTCTGCAGTCATTTCCAAATTGCTACATTTTCCCTAAAATTTTAAAAAATGATGTTAAAGAGTGCCAACTGATTACCCTCCTTCATACTCCCCCAAAACCTATTTGGAAATACAGCCAGAAAGTGAAATTGGACTTTATCTATATAATATTGCGTATCATTTTGGTGTGCAATTTGCAAATACATTGAAATAATTGGACTGTTAGTCCACCATTGGTCAGAGGAATTTGCATTATGTAGGAGTCAGTAAGGAACGTGCCATTCTCTCATGAAAGAGACCTCATTTTATTTGCTTTGCATTGCTAAAGATGGTGAGTAAGAGAGCCGAAAGCCTGACATTCAGCCACAGAGACTGTGGCTTGAATATTTTATATCTATCAATGGGATTCCTTTTGGCATCTTATCTGAACACAATGAATTTGATTTGGGAGCGGCAGGAGATCCTATATATCATTTTTCTTGCAATAGAAACATCCTTTGTGAGAACCGATGAGCTAGTTTGAATTCCTCTATCTCATGGTTCTATCTTCAATTGTCAAACAGTTATACTTTTCGTCCATTTTTGACATTTCCATTTTATGTGATCCTATTGAAAGAGAATTGCAGCGCCTAAGATTTAATTTAAAGCCTATTTATTGTCCTAAGCAGTCACTGTGAGGGCTACTAGTTTGAATCTCTGAGGGCTGAATTTGAAAAAATACAAAGATTTAGCAATAGGCTGGGAGAAATGGCCACAGCAGAGATAGGAGAGTCGTGGAAAAAGGGCATCAATTTACTATCATAGTCCAGCCTGGAGTACCGTAGGGAAACAAAAAGGCTGTACAGAGTGCAAAATCAGGATCAATGTATACAGAATGTGGGAGAAGCAGTTTTTCTCTTAAACCAACAACAAGCTTCCTATCAATTCTATTTGTCCTACAAAAGAATGGGCCGCCTCAAGGAGGTACATAGTCCAGGCTGTCACCCACAACAACCCTGTGTGCTACGTAATGCAACAGCATTTAACCAATAGTCATCTATCGCCCAGAGAGGCTGTTGGCAGTCTGTGATCACAAAGCTAGTATGTGTTGGATTTCAAAGCCCAGTTTGTCTGACCTCAAGCCCTTTTCTTTCTCCATTATGCCAACCTATTCCACTCTGATCCCAGTGAGCTCCACATCATGGGAGGCCAGGCAGAGACAGGTTGGCAGGGGAAATTTGTGCCCTGGGTAGAAGATTAAGTTGGATGACCTTTCAGGTCACTTCTAATTCAAGGTTAGTGATTTTATGGTCTTGTGACTCTGGCAGTCTCCTCGCTGAGACAAGATAAAAAAGGGGGAACCATATATTATTTTAATACCAGTACAGAGACTTCAACGCTTTTTAGTCCCTCCCCCAAGCCAGTTTCTTCTTTCTCAGGGCTCTCAAACACCATGGCTAGATCACCTTCAGTACTTAACACACTGGACAGATTTAATTTGTGCCCTTGTCTGCCTCTCCTGCTAGATGTTAGGAGTCATCTCTGGGTATCTTGTTCCTTACCTGTAGCTTCTTTCCCACTTCCATCTATGGTGCAGCCCATGCCTGGCACTTCAGGGTTCTTGGAAAAAGTGAACAGATACGGTGGTTTATTTTGTTAAAGCACCTTTTATTAATACCACCAAGCTAAGGGATGTAAAATTGTAAAAATTTCGGGAGAAATATGGTTATGCCCCTCTGACCAATGACTTCAAATAGGGAGACGGCGCCATCTCTGGGCGGTGTGCAAGAGTACCTCTCATTGTATAAGATACAGATGAACTTAATGCATCAGAAAGAGTAAGCTGAGGCTTTGTAAAGGTGCTAAAAAAATTAAAAGAGGAATTTAGCTATGTGTAGAGTAGGAAAGATAATAAGGAATTCCCACACATTCCCATAGTTTGTGTCAGGCAATATGGTAAGAACATGGCAGAAGGAGACAGAGGTGCTAGTACTTGTTTGTTTTTGTCAATTTTTTTTTTTTTTTGGTGACCAACTCCTGAGCTTTTCTGTTTAACCCCCTTTTCTAGAAATTTTATATATCTTTGACCAAATGATTTACATGGGAGTTGTCATAAAACTATAACATGGCCTGCTTCCCTGGCCCAGTTGACTTGTCTAGCAATGGACTCTTCACTCAGGCGTGGACAATGAATCCTTTGCCAGGAGGTTTGGAATTGGGGAAAAATAGATCTGTCAATTTTGGGTGACCAATTCCATATGATAGAAAATGTGGGACCATTCACTGATCATGTTTCCCATTAATATAAAGATCAGTGTCAGGTGGTAGAAGCAAAGGCAGCACAGAGAGGGGAGCCAGGATCCAGGTGAGCTCCAGTGCTTCTCAGACCCTGTGACACCCATGACCTTCTCCGTTTGGTTACTTAACCTCCTTGTTTCCTTTGCAGAGGCAAGTTAGGGTTTACTTTCTGTTACTTACAACCAGAAGACTTCTAACAAGTATACTGTCTGTCAAGATGAATGGCAATCAACTGGAAATGTTGGAGACCTCTAGGTAACCAAGGAAAATAGAAGCCCAAGTAGATTAAGGAAAGTCGAAGAAAAGACTGAAAGTGTTCAAATGTGTCAGCCCAGAACACTTCCATCCAAGGGCTTTAAGAGTACTCGTCAGTGTGAAGCAGCTCTCTCTGGCAGCAATCTCTCAGGAATCGTGGAGGATGTGGGAGGGGTCAGCTGAATGGAAATGGAAATCTATTTCCTAAAAGGATACTAAGAGTTTCTTTATTATCTTCCTTCTTTGCATCCCAATTCACATATTCTTCTGTGATCCTTAGTTCCTTTTTCTGTAAAATACAGATACCAAAACACCTCTCTGCCTTCCTTGTACACCATGAGATGCACATGAGTATTAGAAAGTGCTTTGAACATCTGTATTTTCCTAGAAAGGCCAAGGATTGCTATCACCATTAAGCTGACTAAAATAATAAACAGAAAGCAGTTGATAGCCTTGTTTATTACCAAGCTAGAGTCAGGTAATAGTTGCTAACAACATTTTTAGCACTACTCTATACCAAATATTGATGAATTGTCAACTGTAAATTCTAAATTGGCTTATTTTTCTGGATTAAGCTACCATCTTGTATAATACTTATTTTACTAGGGTTGGATAGAATTTGCAGCCATTTTCATCTTAAAGAAAATCTTGTACAACTTGTTGTCCATTGGGTTACAAATACTAGCATAGCCCTGAAATAAACTAGGCCATTCTCCCACTCTACAAACTTCTTTAATCACTTATTCTATGAAAAGTAAGCTAACTTTTTAGCGTGGCAGAGGATAAGATTTCAGAGAGGCACAGAATGGCCACGTTGTATAAGCTCACAGAAATCCAGGGAGGAAAGAATTTTAGGAAGATGATCTCAAAACTAACAAATGTGAAGATAATTGAAAAGACATCCGATCATTCATCAAGTCTTAGTGATTCTACCTCCTTAATATGTGTAGATTCCATCTCTCTCTTTAAATCCCTATTGGCAGTTACAAAAGCCCAAGCCTCTATTAACTTTTTCTAAATTATTGCGACCAGATCCTAACTGGTTCCCCAGCATCTCCATCAACTTTGGAAACACCTTTTCTCCACTCTGGAACTTTGACTTGGAGACAGAGTTTGATAGAGGAGATTGATAGAAGGTTTCCTAATGACCTTCCTCCTTTATCTCTGCCTTCCATCTTTTCCCATCTTTCCTTGAGATAGAAAGGGAAAGTTTTCCCTAGTTCTTTTCTTCTTATTGGATTGGGACTGCCCTTATGCAAAAGGGTAATACCAATTATGCCAGGACAACCTGTTGATAATAGTAAAAGAAGGAGATAAAGGAATTTAGAAAAATCTCTTTCTTGACAAAATCTGCATTTCAATACTATTGTCTGGTTGCAACTTCCTATTTTGTATATTTGTTCAGCAATGGTAATTCTTTCCTTTCTCCTTGAAGACCTATTGTAATTTTCTTCTCTTCATCTCAAGGCAAGGCAAATAGGTAATTCAGATTGATTACACAGATTATGTACACAGAAATGCAAAGGAGAAAAGCTCATTAATTGCTTAAAATATGAGGATAGCAATCCCTGGCCTGATAATTATTCTTATTTTATGGAAGAGGAATCTGAGGTTCAGAGAAGTTAAGTGACTTTCCTGAGTTGCAGAGTTAGTAAATGGCAGAGGCAAGATTAAAATCCCAGGAATATTCCATTTTTAAGCGGGTGCTGTGGAATGCTGAATGGCTTTGATTAATGGAGTGAGAAGAATTTGGAGTTCCCAGGAAAGGAGGAATAATGGTTTGAGAGAGAAGTCAGAAAGGGGATGGAGACAGCGTGTAGATGAGGTGAAAGGTGGTGAATTCCCTTTCTTCCTGCATTACTCACTCGCCATCATTTTGCATTCATTCATCATAGTTGGTGGTATCTGCTACATTTTAAATTTGCTAGATCACTTGCATGTGCTTGGTCTCCCCTCTCTGTCCCATAAATTTGCAGTTAATTTTATATATGTATCTATTCTTAATGCTGAATAAATTTTCTGGGGTTGGGGGGAGGCAGGGAAGGGAGGGCCTCTTAAAAGGGGCTAAGTTTCAGGTCTGAGGGCCCCCCTTGACACAGGCACAGAGAAATCCTGGAGTAGTAGGCAGTAGAGGAGGTCATAATTTTGGAATGAGATCTTTGGTGTCATTTTTAGAAATTTTGTGGGGAGAACTTGAACCTATGGAACTGATGGAATTGAGAGTTTTGAGCCTATTTTATATAGCTCTCCTTAGGGCACACAAGCCCCAGGTGATCTCTGGGTTGTATCTGTTCTTGCCCCTGTTCCATGTGCTTCTGGAATGTAAGGACCATGACTATCTTATTCCCTTCCATCTCTGAACCTCACGTGGTTCTGCTTCATAACAACCAAAAATAATTTGTTTGAGATGACTGGCTCCATAGGGCCATGGGGGCAGAAATGTGAATGAAAAAGTTTCAGTAGAAAGTCTGAGATGGGAACATAGAAGCAGGAGATGTTGGCCACATGTCCAAGACACTGGATAGTGGTAGCTAAAATAAACAGCATGATTGAATAAATGTATTATTTTTGTTTGAAGATCAAAATACATGGCTTAAAAATGTTAGTGGGCAGAGGGGAAAGAAAGGATTCTCATTTTGGAACAGATTTTGTCTCCCTGATTACATATTTACTCTATAAAATAATTTATGTAAAACAGTCATCTGAACATCAGCAACTCACTGCCTCATCTGCAACAGCTGTTGTTAAATCATGTTCCTTCTTCAAATCTTTGAGGACCTTCCAGAGCCTTCTGTGTACAGTTTGTAGTTTAAAACATGGTGATCCGAGAATGTAGAAATTAATCTACATATCTATAGCCAACTAATTTTTGATTAGGCACCAAAAACATTCATTGGGGACAGGACAGTTGTTTTAATAAATGGTTTTAGTAAAACTGGATATTCATATACAAAAGAATAAAATTAGGCCCCCACCTCTCTCACCTTATACAAAAATCACTCAAAATGGATTAAAGACCTAAATGTAAGGTGTGAAACTATAAAAGTACTAGAAGAAAAAAACAGGAGAAACTCTTCAGTACATTGGTGTGGGGAAAGATTTTGCGAATAAGACTCAAAAATATAAGCAACAAAACCGAAATTAAACAAATAGGATTATATCAAGCTAAAAAATTTCTGCACTATAAAGAAATCAACAGTGAAAATATAACCTATGGAATGGGAGAAAATATTTGGAAACTATTCATTTGACAGGAGATTAATATCCAGAATAAAAAAGAAACGTAAAAATCTCAACAGCCAAAAAAAAAAAAAAAAAAAAAGAAAAGTTCAATTTAAAAACATGGGCAAATAGTCTGAACAGTCATTTTTCAAAAGAAGACATACAAATTTCCAACAAGTATATGAAAAACATTCAACATCACTAATCATCAGGAAATGCAAATCAAAACCACAATGAGATATCATTTCACCTTAGAATGACTATTATCAAAAAGACCAAAAACAAAAACAAAAAACAAATGTTGGGAAGAATGTGGAGAAAAGGAAATTGTATACTGTTGGTGAGAATGTAAACTAGCACAGAGAACAGTATGGAGGTTCCTCAAAAAAACACATGTAAAACTACCATTTGATCCAGCAACCCCATTACTGGGCATTCATCCAAAGCAAAGGAAATTAGTGTATCAAAGAGATATCTAGATCTCCACGTTTATTGCAGCATTAGTCACAATAGCCAAGATAGAAATCAACCCAACTGTCCAACAACAGATGAACAGATAAAGAAAATGTGGTATATACACACAATGGAATATTATGTAGACATACAACAGAATGAAACCCTGTCATTGGCAGTAACATGGATGGAACAAGAGGACATTATGTTAAGTGAAACAAGTCAAGCACAGAAAGACAAATATTGCACTGTTCTAACTTACGTGTAGGAACTTAAAAAGTGAATCTCATAAAGATAGTGAAAGATCGGTTTACCAGAGGCCAGGAAGGGTAGGGGAGAGGAGAGTATGAAGAGAGGTTGATTAAGGAGTAGAAATATATAGATAGATAGAAGAAATAATGGCTGGCTGCGGTGGCTCATGCCTGTAATCCCAGCACTTTGGGAGGCCAAGGTGGGTGGATCGCTTGAGGTCAGGAGCTTGAGACCAGCCTGGCCAACATGGTGAAACCCCAGTTCTAGTAAAAATACAAAAATTAGCTGGGCGTGGTGGCACACGCCTGTAATCCCAGCTACTCAGGAGGCTAAGGCAGGAGAATTGCTTCAACCCAGGAGACAGAGGTTGCAGTGAGCCAAGATCACACTACTGCACTGTAGCCTGGGCCACAGAGCGAGACTCCATCTCAACAACAAACGAACGAACGAACAAACAAACAAAACCAAAAAAACCCCCAAAGACCAAGTTTTTGGTAGAACAGTTGAGTGACTATAGTTAGCAATAATCTATAGAGCATTTCAAAATAGCTAGAAAAGAATAATTTGAATGTTCCTAGCATAAAGCAAAAATGAATATTTCATTTAAATATAAAAAATTGGATATCTCAGTTCCCCTGATTTGATCTTTACAAATTATATGGGTGTATAAACTTATCAGAAAATATGTACATCTATTATGTATCAATAAAAAACTTAAAATGTACAAAACACTAAAAATGTTGATGTCGTAGAAGTAAAAAGTAGAATAGAGTATACTAGAGGCTGGGAAGGGTAGGGGGGATAGGGAGAGATTTTTTAAAGATAGAAAAGTACAGTTAGATAGGAGAAATAAGTTCTAATGTTGTATAGCACTGTAGGATGACTACAGTTAATACATACTTTCAAACAGCTAGAAGAAAGATACTGAATGTTCCCAACACAAAGAACTGACAGATGTTCGAGAGGATGGATAAGCTAATTTTGCTGATCTGATTACTATACATTGTATGTATTGAAACATCACTATGTGCCCCATAAATATATATAGTTATTATGTGCCAGTTACAACAATTTTTAAAGAAAAAAGTAAAATAAAATATGATTTTACATTTACAAAAAAAAAAAAAATTACCAAACAAGCATGGTGACCCTACTTGACCTGGCACTGCTTCCTTCTCCAGCCTTATATTCATCCATCCTGTAGGATGCAGGATCCACTCTGTAGGACACCACACTCCAGTGGTATTAAATCACCTGAGGCTACTGGAAGGCATCATGCTCCTTTACACAAATTATCTGCCTTCCAGCAATGTTCTCTCTGCCTGAAGTTTTCTTTCTCACTCCTTTTCTGCTTAGAAAAGTTCTCCTCTTAGCACAGATATTGCTTCCTTCAGAAAGCCTTTCCTGACCTCAGCCATCTTAAAGCTTGCCATGGTTTGAATGTTTGTTTCCTCCAAAACTCATGGTATTAAGAGGTGAGACCCTTAAGATTAAGCCATGAAGACTTTGCTCTCATAAATGGACTTAATGCTGTTTCATGGAAATGGGCTTGTTATTGCAGGAGTGTGTTTGTTATAAAAGTGTGGTAACTTTGACCCAGTTTGCCCTTTCTCTCCTGCCCTTCTGTCTTCCACCACGGGCTAATGCAGGAAGAAAGCCCTCCCCAGATGCTGGTGCCTTGGTCTTGGACTTCCCAGCCTCCAGAATGGTGAAGAAATAGATTTCTGTTCTTTATAAAGTACCTAGTCTCAGGTTTTTTGTTAGAGCAGCACAAACAGACTAAGAAAGTGCTCCCAAGGAAAACTGCACTTTCCTCTTTGCTAATATCTTGTCATATCATGCAGTGATTTACTGTTTGATAGCTATCTAAATTCCGAGTTTTTGATGGCAAAGACCATTGCCTTTTGTCTCTGTGTCCCTGTTTCTTAGCCTGCCACCCCATCGAATAGGACTGCAGTAATTTGCTATTGGCTGAATGAAGTAAGATCAAAGAACACTTAGACATTTATGGCACTATTTCAAAATTCTACTTTAAAACCTTTTTTTGTGATTTGCTAGTTTTATGGCCGTTTGATTCTAAATTCTACTTTTTCATCACATCATTGTGTGGTCCATTTCAAATCTGTACAGTTCTTGGAGGCAGTGGTGATAACACACAATAGTGCCTTCTTTCTTCTTATCTTGGATAATTTATCCAAATTAATATTTCTGGATCGAAGAGTATATATTCTTTTTATTTATTTATTTATTTATTTTTTGAGACAGAGTTTCGCTCTTGTTGCCCAGGCTGGAGTGCAGTGGCGTGATTTCGGCTCACTGTAACCTCCTTCTCCTAGGCTCAACCGATTCTCCTGCCTCAGCCTCTTGAGCAGCTGGGATTACAGACATGTGCCACCACACCCAGCTAATTTTGTATTTTTAGTAGAGACAGGGTTTCTCCATGTTGGTCAGGCTGGTCTCAAACTCCTGACCTCAGGTGATCTGCCTGCCTCAGCTTCCCAAAGTGCTGGGATTACAGGCGTGAGTCACGTGCCCGGCTCAAAGACTATATATTCTTTTATGACTCTTTTCACCATTTGCTAAATTGTTTTCTGCAAAGATGTGCCACTTTATAGTGCCACCATCATATCTATTTTTTCCTCAACTTTCCTGATGGAGTTTTGCCGTTTGAAAAAAAGAATACATTAATAGATGTAATTTTATTGTTTCAGTAGATATAAAGTGGTTGTTCAGAATGTTTTAGCATGATAATTATTAGAGAGAAAAATTTCCTGTGTTTCTCATTCACATTTTTCTTATGTCAATTACCCACAAATATGAAGACAAATAACTTTGAAGGCAGAAGAAGAGTAAATACTAATACTGAAAAAAGCTGAGATAATTGGTGGAGAGTAACCCCAAAAGTTCCTGGAGAACAGGAGATGAGTTTATACTTGTAAAGATGGAGGAGAACAGTTTCTCCTAAGAGAAGCATAAAAGAAAGATAGATAGATAAGGGGCAGAGATACAATAATAGAAAATATTAACTCACATTTTTTTGAGCATTTAGTGTGTGAAAATTGTGCTAATTGCTTTTCATAAATTCCTTCTTTTAATCTTCAGAACCATTCATTTCACAGATGGGGAAACTGAGGATCCATGAAGTTAGGAGACATGTTCATGGACACTTAGAATGTCCATGCAGAGCTTGAATTCAGAGTCAAGTCTGTACCCTTAACTATGATCCTGAACTTCATAGCTGAGTTGGAGGGGGAGAAGATGAGGTCTCTTTTTTTTTGTCATCTTGATTCAGTAAAAGAGAAGGGGAGATGCTCTTCTGAGAAGGGCCATACTGAGGAGAGTGTTCTAGGGACATGAACTGATAGCAATTGTGGGCAGCATCCAGCATCCTGGTATGAATCTGGCTGGCCTGTTTCTGTGATGCTTTTTAGTAGTATTCTGGGCTCTGGGGAGAAGAGCAGACAAAAGGCTGAGAGAGGCATGTCTAGGTTTGTGTGCTGCTGGGCTCAGCTGGAGCTAGGGAGGTGGCCCCAGCAGTGTAGTGTCAGGAGGGCAGCATTAAAGTGGTTGTCGAAGTTGTCCAGGACACACAGGGACCCACACATGGCTATGGGGATTACCTGTCTCAATTATTGATGCCACTTCTGTCACTGCTACAGCTATTATGACCATGACTCCCGACTGTCAGAAAGCATTGATTGATCACCCACACGGTGCCAGTGCCTGCAATCTCTTCAGCGTACTGGCTCTTGTGTAGGTTGAAGAGGGTTATCGCCAGCAGTAGCTGTGTCTTTTTCATGGCTCCAGCTCCCAACACCAGCCTCTCCCATTATGATCCTAGACTGGCAGGTCTGTGGCTCCAGCTCCTGCCTATGTGACCGTTGCGATTATTGTTCTCACTTGGCATATGAGAACACCAAGGTGCAGAGAGCAGTGACTTTCCCAAGAACCCCAGCCGCTAAGTGAGGAAGCTGGTATACAATCTGGGGTAGTCTGATGAGGGAACTGAGTGAAGGAACAAGTCCAGGGTCATGCTGCTGGTAGGTGGTAGAGTCGGAATCCCAGTGCAGGCTGTCTGAAAGTGGAGGAGTGGCAGATGAGGACTGAGAGGGCGATCTAGATGCAGAAAGCCTCTTTGTTCTTGATTTTGCTGCTCTTGGGCGTGAAAGCAAAGCCAACACCTCCTGGAAGAGGAACGCAAGGAGGGAGAGGAAGGAAGGAAGGAGGTAGAGGAGGAGGAGGACCCAGGGCTTTGGTCTTGGCTTTGACTGTGTCTGAATGGGCAAATCCACACAGCGGCATCAGAAGCTCTTTGTCTCCCCAGCAGCTGACCCCGATTAGCTTCAGGCCTCAGTCCTTCTCCAAAGCCACCGCCCATCAGGGGCTGGTTCTCTTGCCCTTTGCCCAGGCTTTTGATCAGAGGGCACCAGGCGCTAAAGGCACAGCTAGGAAGCTCTTCCTTAGGGCTTCCTGGGACGGCTTCAAAGGTCGGAAAGCAATTTGCAGCTTTTGTGTGGAAGACCATGGGGTTTGGGGAGGGAGCGCTCCGGTTGGTGGGGAGCTAATTAGGGCCAGTAACTGTTTGGCCACTTCACTCTCACTTGAAAGCCCTCTGGGATGATGTGGTGGGGAGCACGGAGACCACTTTGTTCTCAGCAGGCAGCTTGCTGCCGCTGTGTGTAAGTGGCAGGTTTGGGAAATGAGGTCTGGAAAGACTGGTACTTAATAACCCTCAGGAGATTTGTGAAATGGACTCTCCATGAGTGGTTGTCCTGTATTTACATTCTGCAGTATGTTGCACCAAGGCTACAGTGCTCTAATGCAACATTTTTTTTCTTTCTGGGATGCCTTTCTATGTATGACTACTAATTATGGATCACATATACTGTTGTATCCTTATTAATAAAAGATATTCCCTCTTATCAATGAATTAACCGTTGCCATAGTGACTAATGCACTTTACAAGAGTGAAATTGGAATATTCTAAAAGCGGATCCCCTAAGGAAATGCCGGAAAAATAAAAAGACATTTGGATTATTTATAAACCACGATTCTGCTAGGTTTTTTTGGGAGAAGGGGCACAGAAAGATGTGCTGTTAGACCAGTTTGGGGGCATAGAGGTTGTATGTAGAGCTATAGCCAAAGGCTTCACTTCTAAGGTTGGCGAGTCCTGATTCTAATTTTGAATTTTCTGCCTATTAGATCTGTGACTCTACACAGGTGAGTTGCACTCTCAGTTTCATCATGGGGATAATTGTGGGATATCATAAGACTGTGAATAATAAATCAATGACTCAGCCAGTAGGTCACATGGAAAGTGTTTGGTATAGATCAGTGGTTGTTATTGTCAATGTAAACATTCATTGGTACGTGTTACCATCTGATTCCCACCATACTGGTTGGCAACTGGTGGTTATTAACCAGTAACCACCATAGTTCAGCCACTAGCTATCTAATTCTTCAGCCTCCCCTCTCCACCTAGTAAGCAGCATACAGAAACATTCAATTCATTCCTGTTTTGTCACCAGAAGATTGGACAGTAATTTCTATTGCTATCCTAATTAGTCCCCATTCAGTCTTTAATTGGGACAAAAGTGACTGGATAAATGTACACAGATTTGCTAAAGAATTGGATTATGTATTATAATTTAATTATGCCAGGGGCTGTTAATGATTCTTTAGGCCCTTATGTTTTTTTTCTTTCTTTGTGTCCTTTATGTTTTGATCTACTTTCTGCTTTTGTTCTTTTGATGTTCTTGTAGCAACCTCACAGGACCCTTCTGCAATGTACCCAGGGTCTAAGTATTCTGTTGAAAGGGCTTTGTTGTCCTAACTGCAAATCCTCACAAGCTGGCATGCTTCCTTTTCCCTGGGTAGCTTTTCTGTCCTGTGCTCCTTGAGCAACAGTGTTTACAGAGTGAATTTGTGCATAGTGAGCAGCAAGGCATAGCCATTTCATGGTCTTGCCTTCTTAAGCATCACACTTTGGAGCCTTGAATAAATAGGGTAAGTATAATTCAATACTTACTGGAGAACATTTATGGTCTATCAGGTACCTTGCTCCTTGCTTTATGGGTACTAATAAACAAGAATTTGGTTTAATTAACACACAATTCTGAAAGGTAGGAAATAGTGGAGTCAAACACACTGGAATTGGAATTCTGGTTCTATTTTACATTTGACTCTTGAGAAACACGGGTTTGAACTGAGAGGGTCCACTTATACACAGATTATTTTCCATTAATGCAGTTGGCCCTCGGTATTGGCAGGCTCTGTATCTGCAACCAAACCTGAGGCTGGAAGATTCCACATTTACAGGATTCGAAACTTGCTGATACAGAGGACTGACTGTTCCTTTCATATCTGCAGGTTCCGAAGGACCTACTGTGACACTTGAGTATGTGTGGATTGTGGTATGTGTGGATGGTCCTAAAACCAATCCCCCAAGGATACTGAGAGATGACTATACTAGCTTTGTGACCATGCATAAGTCACTATGGCCTCAGTTTCCTCATCTGTAAAATGCCAATTCTGATAATTGCTTTAAGGAATTATTGAAAGAATAAGTGGGATATCATATTTAAAATGCCAATCAGGTAAAATAAATGTGATTTATTTTCCCCTCTTTAACATTCTGTTGAATAAGTTCTGCAGGTGTTTATCCCTCCAAAAACTGTCCTGAATTGGTGTGTTTTTGTTTTTGGCTTTCTTTGTCTTTGGGATCTTCACAAGTTTTATGTCAAATGAAACTTGTTTTCTCCACATTACTGGTCGTAGCAGTCACGACTTCATAAAATAATCTCAGATGCAAGTGAAATACGAAATTCACTAGGTGTCCTAAGCAAGCTCTTGAGTGTCAGAAAGCACTGGGATGTGGTGGAAAAGCCCCAGGTAGACATAATATCCGGACTTAACTCTAGGCTCTTTCTGGTCAACTATACCTGTGACTCCATTTTCTTCTTTCTCAGAGAAGCATAAGTCTATTAAGCCATTGTTATTAACATAACTAACATATGGTGCACTTATTTTTAAATAATTATCTTTTTATATTTTTCAGGGCTCAATAACCTGGAATAAAATGAATAAATAAATAAAAATAAATTCATGTCCTTTGGTCAAATCCAGTGATGTACTGAATGGTAAGAAGTAGAACTCAGGCTCCAGGACTGAAAGATTGAAAGATACTAGTCATGTCAGACAGTCTAGCCCCTTGTAGAAATATTTAAAAGTATGGATAACCTCTGTCTGCCCAAACTGTGGTTTGGAACATAAAAGAGAAGACAGGCCAAGCCATTCCAGTCCGTGGCCGCCAAAGCCTGTGACTGCTACTGCCAAGCATCTTCCAGGCTTGGTGTTGGCTCCAGCTGGAGCTGAGATGTTTCCATCTGTACAACTGCAGGTGGTTATATAATTAGCAGTATACACTTGTCGGGCTGTAAAGAGAAGTCTGGTAACAAATCCATCCTTGGTGCACATCTGTTGGGTGTTACAATTGACTGGAAAAGGGTCTGATCTTGAAATAAATAGATTAAAACACTTTTTTTGTGTGTGTGTTTTTTTAAATTTCTAAACGTTGAACAAATTTTCTTAACTTTTAAGTTCAGGGGTACATGTGCAGGTTTGTTACATAGGTAAACTTGTATCACGGGGATTTGTTGTACAGATTATTTCAACACTCAGGTATTAAGCCTAGTACCCATTAGTTATTTTTTCCTAATTCCCTCCCTCCTCCTGCCCTTCAGCCTCTGATAGGCCTTAGTGTGTGTTGTTCCCCTCTGTGTGTCCATGTGTTATCATGATTTCACTCCCACTTATAAGTGAGAACATGTGGTATTTGGTTTTCTGTCCTTGTGTTAGTTTGCTAAGGATAGGGGCCTCCAGTTCCATCCATGTGCCTGAAAAGGACAAGGTCTCATTCTTTTTTTATGGCTGCATAGTATTCCAAGGTGTATATGTGCCACATTTTCTTTATCTGGTCTACCATTGATGAGAATTTAGGTTGATTCCTGGAAGACAGTGTGGCAATTCCTCAAAGACCTAAAGACAGAAATTCGACCCAGCAATCCCATTACCAATACCCAAAGGAATATAAATCATTCTGTTATAAAGACACATGCATGGCTACATTAATTGCAGCATTATTCACTTTTTTATTTTAAATATTGCGAGGTTGATTATTTAGGCAAAGTCACCATTGAAGCCTAAATGACTGAAAGGGCAGTGACAAGCAAGCTTGAAGTATATCTATATCTTCTGCTGTCCACTGAGCTTGAGACTTCTCTGCATCCTTCAGAAATCTGCTGAAGCCACAGATGCCCTCTGGATGGGTCACTTTGCAAGAGAATCTGTTGCACTTCCTATCTTCTGCCTTGTACTAAGGGATCTGATCTTGTCATAGTATTCGACTAATTTCTCACCCCTCTTGACCATGTGGATACACATTTACATACCTGCCAAAAGTATGGACATATGTGGACATACTTTCAATTGGATGCCACTCAAATAGAAGACAATTATTACTTTTAACCAAAAATGCATTTATTCAAAAGCTGTACCAAAGATATCAGTGAAGACAGAGTCCCAGCTTAGCAGAGAATCAAAGTTCTATTAAGCACCTCTCTTTTCTCTGCACAGTTATTGATTTCCATAGTGCACGCAAGAAAGAGAATTTGGAATCCAGACTTTGATCCCAAATTAATATATGTGTTAGGATGGGAGAGGTTATATTTCAGTCCTCTACATGCTCTTCAGTATCTGACTGTTTAACTTGTTCAGAACTAGGTGAAGAAGAGAGGTGTTGGGTGCTCCCTGAAAACTCCCAACAAGGTTGTTTTAATTTCTTTGCCACTAGTGACTTCTCCAATCTCAGTTTGGGTCCTCTTTATAGTTTTGGCTAAACTGAAAATGACTAAAATTGGAAGTGACCATAAACTCAAAATAACCCTTAATCTTTATTTGATGGTCACTTTTCTCACACAATAAATGGCTCTTTCAATCACCTGCTAGCAAAAGGCTAGCTGGACATCAGGAGTGAATGGTCATGTTGGCTATTGGCTGTGGTTCTATTAATCATCATCCAAATGGGCACGGGATTTCTTAAAAGTCTGGAAAGGCCCAGAGTAACAACAGAGCCCCTGTTTTTTAACACGTGCTGAGGTGTCCTCCTAATGGTTTTCAGAACTGAGAACAAAACCCCTTATCTGGATAAAGGGCAGGACTGACATGTCATCCAGGGCATGGACAGAGGCAGAAGCCAGACTTTCATGTGTGCATGTATCTGTGCATTAATCAGCTACAGCATGCTTTGTGGACCACCATACCTGGGAAGGTTTTGCAACCTATCTGGCAAGATGAGATAATGAGTTTCCACGTTTAGCATTTTGGCTTTCCAGGCATCAGAACGTTTTAGCTTTAACTCAAAAGCTTATCACTATACAAATAAAAATAATTTAACTTTCCAATAGTAAGGGGAAGAAGACTTTTTAAAAGTCTCTTATGAAGCAGAATAATAAGTGAAAAGTAAGAGAAATGAGACTGGTTGGATTTTTACACTTTACGAAGTCAGAAGAGGGAATTTTCTGAATGCCTTTTACCAACAGCAAGTCCTCGAAACCCAGCTCAAGATTCGAGCAAAGCTAGATTGGCTTGTCTCTAATTTAGGATAGAAAAGAGAAAAAATGAAAAAGTTAAACCCCAGGGACCCAAGGGAAATTTCTAAAAGCTTCTTATATTTTGATACTGTGTTCCTGGTTTTAATCCTCTTTTTGAATCTAGTTAGTTCATGGCTGCCAGATTAATCTTCCTGAAATACCATTTTGTATATGACACTTTCCATGCTCAGAAATTCACAAGAGTGGTTTATTCTCCCCAGGAGGGGATAAAAGTTAGTAGCCTGGCATTCGAAGGCCATTTGTGCTGGCCTCTGCCCACCTGCCAGACGCTTCCTTCAGAGCTACAGCCACAGGATTCTCCCTGGTCTTTTTCTGAGCAGCCCGTGCACATTCTCCTTTCTTGTTTTTTCCTTACATGTGGTTGTCAAACTCTGGTATGCATGAGAATTACTTTAAATGCTTGTTAAAAATACCAACATCACCATCATCCTATTCTACCAAATAGGATAGACTCTTTACGCTCAGTTCTGCTTGTTAAGTCTTAGTCTTCGTCTTCTTAGTCAAGCCTTGATTCAAAGTCGCCAGAAGTCCAGCTTAGATAAGCAAATTTGAAAGGAGAAGGGCATCCTAGGCAGGGGGAGAAACCAGGCAAAACTGGAAATGTTTGGAAACCATCAGTCAAAATTTGGGTTAGCAGATTGAGTCTAAATGACTCAGCGTTGCCTAACGTGGCTGCACGGAGGAATTCTAATGCCTTTTATTGAAAAGGTGCCTGTTTCAAGGCTGGAGAGAATTAAGTCTAAGTCCTCACTGATTTGCTGATACTGGGCTGGCTTGGACAAGTGCCTTATTTCTCTGACATCGACTTCATCCACTTGGAAAATGGACTACATGTTTTCTTTATTGTAGAGGTAAGATGTTATAACACGTGCAATGCGTTTGGCATATAGTAGGTACTTAATAAATGTTGGCTCCCTTCGCTTCTGTCTGGGTGGCTGAGACAGGCTGAAGAGCCAGCTGCTGTAACACTGTGGCAAATTCCCATTTCCAGCTAACGACTCCTGCATTTCTATGTGTAAGAATTTCCTCTCTGAGACATGCTTTTCATGTCCGTGTGCTAGGCTGGACATGTCAGAGAATTAGCCCTCTTCAAGGACAGCTCTCAACCAGTGACTAATGGGAACAGTTGTAACTCAGCTTCCTCATCCCTTGGGTGTGATAACTCAGAGTGACTGCATGGGATTAAACTCCAGGCAACCATAGTGGTAGCTGGCTTAAAAATTGGCCAGTTAAAGATAAACCCCTAATTGACTGTCTGCTCTCCCTTGTGTCATCCACTCCCTGACTAGTCTTTATTTCACCTCTCAGATAAACTAATTATTTACACGTGCCCATCTCAGGGACTGCTTCTTTTGAAAGAATCCAAACTGAAACAGACACTTAGTCAACTTTTCTCTTCACAGCTTCTCCCAGTAGAGCTGCTCTAGCAGCTCCCAAATGTTTTATGAATCTGGGTGGAAGAATAGGTATATCATCTCAGTCTTTATAAACCATGCTGTCATCGTGGAACACAAGAAATGTGACAGTGGCAATAACACGCTACATCTTAGTCACTCTAATGTGTAAACTAATACAACAGTTGGGTACATTCCATGTCTCTGATATTAAATGATGACTGAATTATTGATAACTAGTTCCACACGCCCTTGAATCAAATATTAATGTAGTAATATCTTGCATGTGGCAACTGGATTCCTTCTGAATGATTTTATCACTCAGAAACCTGCCCATGTCTTTCCCCTCATACAAGATGAATTGGTTGCATTCCAGAAAGATAACTTGTGGAGATGAGATGTTTAAACATTGACTATTGTGTTCTATCATAGTTGACACACAGCAGGGTTTTCCTGGGACAAGTGTCAAGCACCAAAGAAATATATCAATTGTCTGAGACTTTCATTAGGGTCTATTACAGAGTTTGTTTTTGCTGACCTATTTCATGGTAATCTTGAAATGGAAAACACAAAACTCAGGCATGGAAGAACTGGAATGGGCTTTCCATCTGCACATTTGCTGCACATTTACGTTTACTATATGGTTGCAAGGATTTCTGTTTATGTAATCTCACTCTTTTTTGGATTCTTGTAGCACTTTTAGTCCTGTATTGCTCTTAGGTGCTTATGTCTTGTATTACACATTTACTGGTGTATGTCTTCTCTTTTCTATTGGATCATATTCTCCTTGAAGTGTTTTTGACATTGAGTATTCAGTGTTTTTGGTATTCAGTGTTTTTGACATTGAGATGTTTTCTCCCCTAGGTCCTTATATCTTACCTATTCTTGCATTCTCAGCATTTAGTAAAGAATCTAAAATATTGTAGGTGCTTCATAAATGCTTGTTGAATGACAACATTTGACACCAAATGCATGCAATATTGATACCTCAGATACAAAAGACCTATCATCTCAGTAAGGTTTGTGTGCCTTGGGATGCATAGTTTGTATCCTCATTATCTTTCTTCTGGATCTAGTCTCTTTAAAGATTTCAGAAGAAAAAAAATTACACTAAGAGACCTCTTTGGAAGATGTTAAAAGGACATGTTAGTTTTTATTAATTTTGTTAATATTGCAGGCACTCACCTTGTCATTCAATAGCATTTATGGAAGCCTACTATGGTTTGGGCTCTGTACTGGCTTCTTGGAATATTTAGTTTTTCAAAACATTTTGCCACTCATTGCTATGTGCATTTTGATAATTACAAGTCATTGATGAACATACACAAGGATCATAAATAATTATACAATTTTTATAGTGTGTTGTAAAGATAGGAATTAGCTGGTGATACCATTACTGAAAAAAATATTCTTATATTTTATGTAAAATATAAAATTTTTAAAAAAGTAACACTGACCAATTTCCAGATACTAGCCACTATTTGTATATGAATTAACTGTGCCAAGCAAATACTGACTCATATAAATACTTAAAACAATCCTATGAAGTATGTATTGCCATCATTTTATTTTCCCAATAAGCAAACCTACCTGCGGCCAGACACAGAGCCAGGAAGTAGTATATTCGGGATATGAACACAGGAAATCTGACTTCATAACTTGCTCACTTCACCACTGTGTAATGCTGTTTCTCATAGCTAGTTGTTTCTCATTTTATTTTGGCTGCCAGGATGTTCAGAGACAAATTTATCATTGAACTTTACATTTACATTTAACTTTGACTTGAATTTCTTGGCATTTGTTTTTCTTCTGATCTCATCTTCCTCTATTTTGCTGTTGCCTTGATTTTTGAAAATTTCTATTTTTTAAAACTTATTGCTTTATATGTGTGGGTGACAACGATATCATTGGCTATAATGCAACTTTCATTATGGATATCTTTAGGCAGAAGATATCTGGTAATTTTATAGCCAGTCACTTCATTAGGAAACGATGATCTGGATAGGTGAAGTGACTTGTTCTGATTCACATAGCTGTTGAGTGGTCACCCTGTTGGAATAAGCCAGCTCCCCTCGCTTCTGATCTAATGTATGGTTTTCTGCCACACCATACTGTCCCATGTCATTTCATGCTCATTTACGACGAAAGATCATTTCTCAATCATTTCTTATGTTTTCTTCACTTCCTAGAATATATTTAATTTTATGTCCTAAGAGATAACGTAGTGTATTAGGAAAGTTATGGCCCCAGAAGTCAGGAATCCCTGTGACACTAGACAAATTACGGGACTTCTTCAGGCTTTGTTTTTCTCACTTACACTAATGTCTGAAGTGCTTTTTGTACATGGATGTACATACTCACTAACATTTATAATTTATTTCACATGCAATTTATTAAGCTCATGTATCTAAGAATTAAACTTTGAAAAAAATTCATGACTGTTAAAATTACTGATTTAAATTTTGATCAATTAAATTCTCTCAAATAATTGATTGCAACTTCGAATTTAGTGTAACATTCTTTTAAACACTGCACACAAATTAAACTACAGGCAAAACACAAACAGAATAATTATAAAATATATTATTATACCTACATTCAAACCAATTCTAATCTGTCATTGTAGTTTCAATGGATTTTCTTGTTAGCTTTATACAGCTGCTTCTCAACTTACAATGGAATTATGTCCTGATAAACCCACTGTAGGTAGAAAATATTGTAAGTTAAAATGCATTTAATACATATAACCTACAAAACATCATAGCTTAGCCTAGCCTAGCTTAAATGTGCTCTAAACACTTACATTAGTCTACAGTTGGGCAAAATCATCTAACACAATGCCTATTTTGTTTGTTTGTTTGTTTGTTTTTTGAGATGGAGTCTCGCTCTGTGGCCCAGGCTGGAGTGCAGTGGCGCGATCTCGGCTCACTGCAAGCTCCGCCTCCCGGGTTCACGCCATTCTCCCGCCTCAGCCTCCCAAGTAGCTGAGACTACAGGCGCCCGCCACCTTGCCCGGCTAATTTTTTTTGTATTTTTAGTAGAGACGGGGTTTCACCGTATTAGTCAGGATGGTCTCGATCTCCTGACCTCGTGATCCGCCTGCCTCGGCCTCCCAAAGTGCTGGGATTACAGGCGTGAGCCACCGCACCCGGCCCACAATGCCTATTTTTATAACAAAGTGTTACATATCTCATGCAATTTATTGAGTACTGTACTGAAAGTGAAAACTAGAATGGTTGTAAGGGTACTTGAAGTACAGTTTCTACTGAATGGTATTGCTTTTGCACCACTGTAAAGTAAAAAGGCCTTAAGTCAGACCATCGTAAAGTTGAAAAGTCCTAAACTGAAGCATTGTAAGTCAGGGGCCATCTGTATTTCGTTTTATATTTTCTAAGGGTTATTTATTCACGTCGTTGGGGTATCTCTGGACCTTCATTAATAGTATTTTGGAATGCAGGAAAGCAGTAATCATACCAGATGCCAAAGAAAAAGAGTATCTTTGTGGACTATTTAAGGTTTCAGTACCTAGGTTTTAGGTCAGTTGATCCTCACTCAAGAGCACAAGAACGTCTGGCTTGCCCAAGGCCATTCAAATATATGTCACTGACCCGTAGAGATACACTTATGTTAATAAGGCTTTTTAGATGCACCCCTTCCATATTTGCAATTTGGTATTTCCTTACAAAATGATGTACATCTTTTTCTTTACTTTTTATTTTGTTGTATTTTTCTCTATTAAACTTTATTGAGATGTAATTTATATACAACAATGCATCCATTTTAAATGTACAGTTTAATGAATTTTCACAAATAAATACTACATTATGTAAACAACATCTCAATCAATACACAGAATATTTCCATTATCACACACATTTCCCTTATGCCTTTTGCTGGTGAAACCCCACCATGACCCCAGACCTGACCCCTGCAACCACTGATCTGAATATTTACTTTTTTGGAGTTTTGAATAAGCAAGGTCATATAATATGTATTCATTTCTATCTGTATTCTTTTGCTCAGCAAAATATTTTTGAGATTAATTCATGTTGTGTATATCAGTAATTTATTACCTTTTATTGCTGAGGCATAGTAGTAATAGTTGTATTAATAACAGATACATGACTTGTTTATCTACTTATCAGTCAATGAACATATGGGATGTTTGCAGTTTTGGGTGACTGCAAATAAAGCTGCTATGTACATTACCATACAGACCTCTGGGTGAATATACATTTTCATATTTCTTTACCAAAGGAGTGAAATTTCTGGGTTCTATGGTAAGTGTATATTTAACATTTTAAGAAACTACACAAATTTCTGAAGTGGTTTTACCATTTTATTTTCCTAACATCAGCATAAGAGGGTTCTAGTGGCTCCACATTTGTGAAAACCTTGGCATTGTCAGTTTTTCTTTTTAAATTTCAGCTGTTCTATTTGGTGTTCAGTGGTTCCTCATTGTAACTTTAATCTGCAATTCCCTGATAATTAATGATGGTGATCACTTGTTCATATGATCATTGCCCATTCATGTATTTTTCCTGGTAAAGTGTCTATTTCGTTTTTTGCCTATTGAAAAAACTGTATCTTTCTTTCTGTTTTCTTATAGAGTTGCAGGAGTCTTAAGATCTATTTTGGATGCAAGTGCTTTTTCAGATATATATTGGAAATATTTGTGTGGGGAATATTTTGTCTCAGTCTGCTGTGTGCCTTTTCTTATTTGAAAAAAACAGAAGTTTTAATTATGCTGGGATTCAGTTTTATATCTTTACATTCACTGACCTTTTCTTCTCCAGTATCTACTATGCTATTAGTTTCATGTAGTTTAATATTTAGTTTTATTATTTTGTTTTTGACCTCTAGAAGTTCCATTTGGTTATTTTTATTATATCTTCCACTTTTGTTCTTCTTATGCTCATGTTTTTCAATTACATCCTTGAGGATATGAAGAAACATATTTACAAAGCTGTTCTTAATGTCTGTCTGCTGAGTCTATCATTGCTGCTATTATGTGTCTTTTTCAATTGGCTGACATTTTTCCAGTCTATGCATTACAATTTTCTGTTTTTTGGTATGTCTATTATTTTTTGATTGAATACAAAATGTACTGAATGTTGTAAATTTTATGTTTTTGATGGATGAATTTTGTTATACTTAAAGAATTTAGGTTTTCTTCTCTCAGAAAGTTAAGTTACATGCAGATCAGTTCATTCTTTCAAGATTTGTTTAAAAGGTATTTTAGGGTACATCTAGAATAATCATTACTTTATGGCTAATTTATCCTCACTTCTGAAGCATGAGCTTCTGAAAGCTCTACAGATAGATTACCTCTTCTATTCACTGAGGTCTCTCTCCACTGGCTAGTGGAATCTCTAATGATTCTTGGCCCTATGTGAGCTCCTGGAATTTTTTGACTTACAGCTGTTGAATAACAATTTTTTCCTTGAAAGTTGTTCCTTGCCTGGCCTCATGAAGTTTTACCCTACATATGTGGAGACTGGTATTCAGCTGAGGACTCCAGTGTTAGGTGGACTTCTGCAATTCCTTTTCTGCATAGATTTCTCCTGTTAGGTACGCGTTTTCCTCCCCGTGCCACATTTTTAGAAATTACTTGTAAGCAAAAATCCCTGGATGATGGTAGGACTCATCTTATTTGTTTTTACTTTTCCAGGGATTACAATCCATTATGCATATTATTGAATAAGAGTTGTTTCTTATATTCCAGTTTTCTTGTTTTTTTTTTTTTTTTTTTTTTGGTAAATAGTGTGAAGGTAATTTCAGACTCTTTTACTTCCTCATGGATAGAAACAGAAGTCATGATGTATATTTAATATGTCACTAGACCTGTGTTGCATAACCTATTGACCTTTGTGATATATTAACTTGGTCTATTTGCATTATTAAAATATATGTCATCAATATGCATTTTACAGTATTCAATTAAATTTCAAACATTTGTTCTTAGAGATGAGAAAATGAGTTTGCATCGTTAACAATCCTCTTTAAGAATGTAAGCCTTATTTATAATTTTGGAACATATTTCAAGCTGCTTTTATATTTGGTTACTGTATATATTCTCTAGGAGTATTTGTCTCAACCTGTTCATTGTATTCATTTTTTCTCCCTACAAAGAGACTTAGCACATTTGAAGCTTTATAAATAGACTTGTACTGAATAGAAGAAACAAAATATGCATATATGTCTGTAATCTAAATTTCCTAAAAAGAAGTAAAATTAAGTATACCTTATTATATTCTCCATTCTTTTATTTTTACACCTGCATTAAAATTACTTTATGTTAAAATTCATTTTTTGGGATATCATTATGAACTAATGGGCTTTCGCAGGTACAAATTGTTTCAATTAACCATAAAACTTTAATACTTATTTGTGATGCTGAAATTTTCACAGGTTGGTGGTGCTAGACCCTCTAATTAGAATCTTTTATTCTTTAGGCAGTGTTCCATAATTACTTTTAAGCTCCACTCATTATTTCTTCTCCAGACTTGCTCACATGTGTAATACAGAGTGAATAAAACCCTTCAGTGTTTTTCCTTTGTGAGTCTTTGAATACAATTTTGAGTGTTTTAAAGAGTTGATTATGCTCCCATTACTATTGCGGTAACTCGTGGGAAATTCTCCCACCTTGCTACCCTCCACTCCTTTTTTTCATAATTGTGCTGGCTTATTCTCCATTTGATGCCTACCCCCATGTCCGCTAATTCATTTTCTACTTTTGTGCTTCCTGCTTAGCTCTCTGTGTGCTGGTGATATGGAAGTGGGGCAGGGAAGTCGTGGGAAAGGAAGGGCATGGTCCCTGATGAGGACTCCTCCCTGGCCTGTCCCCGCGGACCTAGGTGAAGACAGACACTCCTGCCTTTGCAACCAAATGTTGCATTTCCCAAGACCACCCTGGCCCACCACACCCCATGCTGTCCCTATAAAAAACCCGAGACCCTAGCAGGCAGACATACAGGCGGCTGGATGTCAACAGGAGTACATCAGCAGAGGAACACATGGGCGGCTGGATGTCAAGAGGAACTCACCGGCCTAGGAGCACACTGGTATGTTGGTAGGCCATCTACCAGCAGAATGATGCGGAATTTGGCCAGGGCGGTCAGAGGAGAGCCCGGGCCGCTGAGTGGCCTGACTCTGGGGAAAAACCATCTCCCTTCTGTCTGCCCGATCTGCTGAGAGCTACTTCCACTCAGTAAAACCTGGCACTCATTCTCCAAGCCCACGTGTGATCTGATTCTTCTGGTACACCAAGGCAAGAACTGGGATATAGAAATTCCTCTGTCCTTGTGATAAGACAGGGGTCTAATGGAGCTGACTCAGGCAAGCCGCCTGTGGATGGCTAAACTAAAAGAGCACCCTGTAAGACATGCCCACAGGGCTTCAGCTGTAAATGTTCACCCCTAGACACTTATGTGGGGTCAGAACCCCACAGCCTGCCGTCTGTATGCTCCCCTAGAGGTATGAGCAGTGGGACACTGAAGAAGTGAGCCACACCCCCACTGCACGTCCCGCTAGGGGGACAAGGGAACTTTTCTTGTTTCACTGGAGACTGATCTGTTTGGACTATATTAAGGGCTTTGTTGGTTCCCTGGTTTATGGTTTGACTTGGCCAATGGAAGACATCATCTGGAGATTGGGGTGTTTGGAGGGTTTGAGGAGAGAGGGTTTGGGATACTTACACTCCGGCCTCTTCCCTGTTTCAGCGTTGCAGTTTGGTAGTGGTGGCATCTTTTGACACTAGAATTCCTGCACAGAGTTTTCTTCTCTCTCCTTCTGTGCTCACCAGACTGCGGTAACATTATTTCCTCCCACTGTCCTTTCCTCGCAGGGTAATGACTTATTGCTATTGCTAGTCTCAGAGTGCCTCCACATCATTAGTTCCTTTATTTTTATCAATGGTCATAAATTATCTTTTGTTAAATCCTTTTGAGTAGAATTCCATTTCCTACCTGGACACTAATGCAGAGATTATTACAAAGTCCTCACATTACTGTTGGCAAAGCTTGAGCTCTCAACTTTGAGCAGACAGGGCTCTTGTGTTGGTTAGTAAGTGTTGATAAACCAAAATGTGGTGCGGATACATGGTTCGCCTTCTACTCTTGGAAATATTAGAGTTACAATGAGTGTCACTCTGAAGGAGGATGGACTTTAATGCATCTAATATGCAGCTTCTGACCATCTATCTAATCACTCTGCATCTGAAACAAGAAATTAAAAATACAGCAGGATCTCTCAATTTCAGACTTTTGTGAACCTGAAGTTACTTTTGTTACTTTTCAGTTCTTGACAGTGGTTTTTAATCTTAATTCCTCAGATAGGAAAGCAGAAAGTCACTAGGATCTCACAGGCTGAAGTTAAAAGATAAAGGGTTGCTAAAATGAGGGTATCAGGACAATGCCATAAAATGTTTAATTGGCCTTATTTGTAAAACAAGAAATAAAGGAAACTGCTTTCTTGTATCTCTGTTTCTACCCCCCTGTGTTGTCATGTCCACATTCAGATCCCTTCCGTAGAGGTGGAGGTGGCTTCTCTCTTCTTTAATCTGGTTTGGTCATTCAGCTTCGGATGTGGCAGCTGTGAACTGTTAGCTCCTTTAGAAGTAGAGAATGTCGTGTCCGCTTCTGCTCCAGGATTCCCATTACTGTTTCCTTATCATCCCTTCACTTTGGTTCTTATCTGATTCGAGCATGAAGCCAGCACTGAGTCATTTTGACCATTTGTGTCTGAAAGTTGTTTTCCCAAGTGAGTGACAAAGTGTTCCCCTTCTCCTGGCTCCTGGGGAGTGACTGTGGGCTCTCTTCCAAGGCTGTTGCTGGAGAAAGCTAGCTTAGTCCTCTGAGAGGGCACACAAGTTGATTCCTCTGAACTTTGTATAGTGTTTTGGTAGAGGATGAGATGGGTGGGTGAAGTTCTCTTACAGGGTGGTCATGGTGTCTCTTTATAAAGGCTCATCTCTAGCTTGTTGTCTGTATTTTCTAAATATTTTAACTTCTAGCAGGTAGGACAGCTATGACTATGGAATGTTACATTTCAAGCCTATTGTTATGGTTTGCTACATTAATGGCCACTGTTGATCCATGCCTCCTTGTATTTATGTTCTTGGCTGGTCTCTTCCCCTTCAAAGAGGGATAGCTTGGTGACCCTTTTTAACCAACGGAATACAGTGAAGTGGTGCCATGCAAGTTCTGGGTCTAAGTCCTAAGAAAGCCTTAAATCTCCTGCTTTTGCTTTCTTGGGACTCCTGAGCTACCATGTAGACATTCAGATTACATTACTAGAGACAGCATGTGGGGAAGAAATATGGAGAAGCCACATAAAAAAGAAGAGGCCTTGAGACGATATGGAGAGGGTGTAAGAGAGAATCCTAGCTATCCCAAAATCTCCAGCTGAAGCCAGCCCCTAGCTAAGTCAACTGAATGCAATCACAAGAATGTCTGCTAGCCAGATGAGCAAAAGGACCACTCAGCTGAGCCTAGACTGTTATGTGTAAACATTCAACATGCTACTAAATGCACAAGGGTGACAGAATGGAAACACTCACACACTATAACTTGTATCCATATGATCTTGAACACATGCCCTTACAGACTGCTCCCTAGCTGAGCTCATTTCTCTCCTACTACCCAGAGGGCATATTTAAGCATGTCCCAAAGTCCAGATGCAAGACCAGAGGCCCACTTTTGGTACTCACTTTTACTTAAGGTTCCCCTTGTGAGTTCTAGTTTCCTATTTGAGCAGTTTACCCTCTGACTTCAATATTTACCATACTAAAGGCAATAAAGACTCCCTATATTAATTCAAATCTAAGGGGTGGAGTGAGGTCACATTTTGTTTCACCATCACCAGCTGTTGACCCTCTTCTCCAGAGCAGGTAGTCATTCCTAAAGATGACAGCACATGAGATCTTCACAAAACCCTGGGCAATTTCTTTGTTGGCATAGTCATTAGTGCTGTTTGCTAAGGATTCTCGTTTTTCTATTTCCGGACATAATCAAGGATTGCACCCCCTTGTGGCCAGGTGGCCCATCCACTGGAATGGAAGTGATGTGTGTTACTTCTGGGCTGGATGTTTTCAACGCAGATTCGAGACTATCTAAAGCTCTCTTGCTTTCTGCCAGAGTTGGCATTGGTGGCCACTTCATCAGTCAAGTTCCTGGGGTCAGGTGATGTGGAGCAAAGCTTTCTTGCCAACCCTCAGTCAGACGATGCAACATGAGCAAGAGTGATGTTTTGAACCACTGATGCTTTGGTGTTTCAGTAATTGGAGCATAACCTAGCCTATCCTGATTGACCCATTTGCTGATATAAGAGAAAGCTCTTGCTATGGAAACCCTACTCTACCTTTATCTCTCATGTTTGTCTTTGTGATTAGAGCTTTCCTTAATGCAAAGCATACAGTCTTATTTTTTATTTTTTATGGTTTTTGAGACAGAAAATTGCTCTGTCACCAGGCTGGAGTGCAGTGACATCATCTCGGCTCACTGCAACTTCTGCCTCCCGGGTTCGAGCGATTCTCCTGCCTCAGCCTGCTGAGTAGCTGGCACTACAAGCGTGTGCCACAACATCCAGCTAATTTTTGTATTTCTAGTAGGATGGGATTTCACCATTTTGGCCAGAATGGCCTCAATCTCTTGACCTCGTGATCCACCTACCTTGGCCTCCAAAAGTGTGGGATTACAGGTGTGAGCCACTGCGCCTGGCCTAATCTTATCTTCTTATTGTCGACTCTCCTAATCTTAGCTTCTTATTGTATATTAGGTCTAAAATACAATACAAAGGCCAAAACCTTTCAGCTAACATTTGGGGCTTTCCCATATTTTGACCCAGCCTTTTTTCCTATATGTCTCTTATTGTTCATGCTAAAAAACTCTAAACCCCAGCCAAGCTGGGCTATTCACAGTTTGCCATACATGTCCTGTATTTATTTTCTTCTGTTCTTAGCATAGTGATTCAGAGCAAGTGCTTACAAGTCAGATAACTTAGGCCCAAATTGTGGCTTCAGCTCTCACGGTGTAACCACCAGCAAGTCATTTAATCTTTCAGAGGCAGTTTCTTCTTCTGTAAATTGGAGATATAATATCTTCCTTGCAGTATTAGGATGAGAATTCATGAGAAAATGTTTGAAGTATTCATCACAATATTTGACTCATAGAAGGCTCTCATAACCTGAAAGTTTAACTACACTTTCATTCATTTCTTCTGGATGGAATCTCCTAGCAGTGACCCTAACTCAGTCCTTCAAGGACAGTTAGCAGGCTTTGTCATACCACCTGTGTGTTGTTATATCCAGCCCACAATTCTTTCTTCATCGGTAGCAACTTTATATCATCTTTTATCATCTGAGATTCCAAAATAATTATTGGCACCTCTTCTAGGTCACAAATTATGACCTGACATACACTTTAATATTTTGAATATATGTCTTTTATCATGTATTAGACTTTAAATCTTCCTGAGGTTAGAATCTGTCAGTTTCTCAATTTTGTATGTCTCACCACATCCAATACTTGGTCCTATAAACCACATCATGTAAGAATTTAATAACAAGCTTTTAAATGAATAGTGAATAAAAATTTGCCACATCTGTCTTGGGTCACACCAGTCATTTTTTCACTTTCCAAGTCTTTAGTTTCTACTGAATATTTATAGCAGGAAGGGCAAGGAGAAAGAGGCAAACTTTGGAACGCCTACTGAGCTAGGTACATTACAAACATTGCCTAACTGAGTTTTCATTTTAGTCCTTTGAGGCAAGTATTTGTTAAGCCATGCATCCAGGGCCACACAGGTGGTAACTAGCAGAGCTGGTGTGTTGATGTCTAGAAGCCGTGCTGTTTTCATTGTAGGATATTCATTTTTGAATTGGGCTTTGTAACAATTTTTACATTGTTATCAAGCCCTTAGGCCAACTTATTTACTGTGCTGACTCTATTAAATGGGAGGGAGACACTTAAATATGCGGTTCTTAAACACATCACAATTTTTTTTCTTTCAGACCTGGAGACAGCTTTAGAGACTGAGACAGGGATATTCGGGGTGACTGCCCATGGTGGGTCAATCCCGAGTGAGGGGCAGCCATCCTGAAATGACCTTGGGAGTTCACTGGAAGATCGGGTGGATTTACACAAATATCTCCCCAGGACTCCATAAGGCAACCTATAGGTTGAGCACAGTCTATAGAGGATCATTTCTTCTGGCGTCCATGGTCACAAAAAGAAAGTAACAAACAAACCCAGCTAAATTTGATGAGATGCAGGACAATTATTGTATTCCCGAGGAAAGGAGAAAGGGCCTTTCCACATGCATCACCTCCAAAACCAATACATCTCTTGGTAGCTAATGGCTGCCATTAGAATTTGCTGAACAAATGGGATGAGAAAAGGCTTTGGGAAGTTGTGACAGGGGGAGGGATGGAGAGGGGCAGTGCTGTCTTATTACCCTTGGCCAGGAAGTATTGTTCATTGATTTGGTACCCAGCCACCTGTTGGGCTTGTCTCAGCCAAGATAAGGTCTAGCCAGGAGGTTAATTGCAGAGGAATGCATTATTTTATTTGGGCCTAACCCAACCTGAACCTCCCAGACAAGGCCCTATGACTCTAAGGCTGTGATTTGATTCCAAATCATGCCCCCAAACTTAAAAATGGTCTTTCTACTCCCGTTTTGACTTTTGCTCCTGCTTCATATTGTGGGTGGGCTCCTGTCAGTCCAAGTTTGACTTCAATTCTTGTACAAACTGGCAAATTTTCCTAACCATCAAAATTTCGAAACCATACATGAGAAAATTCCCAGGTAGAATTAATTCCTTATTTATCTCTGTTTCTCATTAACTGATAGGTACTTTTCTGTAGCATTTTTAAAAAATTAAAATTATGGTTTAATTGCTTATGTAGTTGTCTCATTTACCTGATTTATTGAGAGACGTATATAAACACACATGTACATGTATCTATTTATGTGTGTGATATATATGTATTAATCACACACACATATGTGTGTATATATATATCTGTTATGTATGTGCGTGTGTGTGTATATATATATATAAATAAATATTTGTTGAATTACACTGAATTGTTGGAAAAACTTGCTTATCTAATTTCTTCTACAGATTATTTCATCACCCAGGTATTAAGCCTGGTACTCACTGGTTATTTTTTCTGATCCTCTTTCTCCTCCCACCCTCCATCCTCTGATAGGTCCCAGTGTGTGTTTTTTCCCTCCGTGTGTCCATGAGTTATTATCATTCAGCTCCCACTTATACATGAGAACATGTGGTATTTGGTTTTCTGTCCCAGTGTTAGTTTGCTAAATATAAGGACCTTCAGCTCCATTCATGTCTCTGCAAAGGACATGATCTCATTCCTTTTAATGGATGCATGGCTGCATGGTGTATATGTACCACATTTTCTTTATCAAGTCTATCGTTGATGGGCATTTAGGTTGATTCCATGTCTTTGCTATTTCGAATAGTCTGCATGGATATATGCTGAAAATTCTAATACCTAAGGTGGTATTAGGAGATGGGGGCTTTGGGAGGTAATTAGGTCATAAGGACAGAGGCCTCATGATGAGGATTAATATCCTTATAAAAGAGATTCTAAGTGATCTTACCCCTTCCAGCATGTCGGAATATAGTGACCATAGCACCATTTATGAACCAGAAAGCAGGTCCTCACTAGACACCAAATCTGCTGTTACCTTTATCTTGGACTTCCCAGCCTCCAGAACAGAGAAATAAATTTCTGTTGTTCAAGGCTGGACTGTGGCTCATGCCCGTAATCCCAGCACTTTGGGAGGCCGAGGCGGGAAGATTATTTGGGACCCGGGTTAAAGACCAGCCCTGGTGAGGTAGCGAGACTCCATCTCTACAAAAAAAAGTTTATATGTTCATAAGCTACCTAGTTAAAGAATTTTGTTGTAGCAATCCAAATGCACTAAGACAAAGGGAGATAAGTTAATCACAGACGGGCAAAACATTCCTTCCAAATTTTGAAATACTACCAGCTATAGGAATTTACACCCATATAAACATACACATTTTACTCATTCATTCATTCATCATTCAGTAAATATGTTGCCTGCCAATATGTTTATACATGCTAAATATTTGGGATAGGAGTGGTGGGTGCATGTGTGTGTGCAAACGTGTGAAGAGATGCAGGTATTTTTTCGTTATCTTCAAGTCACGAACTTACTGTTTATTTAAGGGAATCCCAAACTTGCTTTGGGCTTATCTCTGATTCTTTCATCCTGTGATATTTTCTTCAGGAAGAAGAAATGTAGAGGCAAGATGGGAGGGGAAAACTGTGAATAAATGGTCTTAGAAAATCCACTCACATAGTTAAAGGTTGCATTGAAGGTGCCGATTACTTTGCAAAGTCACCTTCCCTTTTTAGTTAGATCTGCTCATACTCAGCCTCTGGAAGTGGTTGCCCTCTGAGCCTCCTAACCTGTCCCCAGTCGTAGCTGACTGGACAAGGGAAAAACATGTGACTCAAGGCATATTATCATACAGGTGAAGGAAGAGACGCAGAGTACTTTTAATTTCCAATATCTGGAAGCCCTGTGGAGTTGGGCCTTGAGTATTGGGTTGTGTCCTGACCAAAGGAAATAGCTAAGAGAGAATGGAGCTGATGCCACAGAGAAGCAGAGGTTAGTGAGACCAAATGGCTTCTGAGAGATAGAAAGAGTAGCTAAAATCTCCAACTTCCCGGCTCCACCCCTGTGACATCTGTGTTAGTTTAAGTCTTGGGTTTTCTGTGAGGCTCCCTGTTACATCTTCTCCCTGTCCCAGCACACAAACAAAAAAACACAGGTGCTTTAAAATAGCTTCAGTGCATTTCTTTTCCCCAACACGAAATGACCTTTGACTTGACTCGAATAAGCATTGACTCATCTCTTCTGCAATGAAGAAAACTGTGGGACATTTCTTTGGTCCAAGAATTATGTAGTTGGACTCATAATTAAGACTGTCCAGCCCAAGAATGATGGGGTTGGTTCCATGTTGTTACTGGTTCTAGGTGTCATCAGACTTCCACTTCTCTATTATAAAAATGTCGATCAGCCCACAATCTTCACTTTCTTGTATCCGTGAACACTTCACAGTGATATTTGACCATGATCCCAAAGAATGGATATAATGTTGAGAAGGGTCAATCCCTTGAAGTTGGCTTGACCCTTCCCAACATTGTATCCACTTGAAACTCTGGTTTCAGTGGTAGGGCGGGACATGCCAGTTTTGCTCCTTGGTTGCTGGAATGCTGCTGTGGAATGGATGAATCTTCAAATTATGCCCAGGGCTATTGTATTGAGTGGCTCCTCAAAATCAGTGTAAGCAACTGGGTAAACGAATACAAATAATTAAAATAGCTTTGAATAGAAGGTTAAATGGAAGTCCTAGAAAAATCAGATTGTGTGACCCTTCCTTGGTGGATGGGTTTGGGAATTTCTCTAGCCCTTTAAGTACCTGTGGATGCACAGAAAAGTAGAAAGGTTATAGGGGATGGCTATCTGCCAGGCTGCCCTCAATGTTCTTTTCTCTACAGCGGGGTAATGGGAACTGGATTAGATGATCTATAAGGCTTCTTTCAGCTTCATTATTTACTACGAGTGGAGGCAGAGCCATCATAGCAAAGTCAACAGTTAAAACATCCAAAAAAAAAAAAAAAAGGTATTTTTAAATGATACTAGAGCAAAGGAGCCAGTAAGTAATGATGAGTTGGTGGTTTTTAAGGGTTGAATGATGGGGATATTCAGTCCATATTGTTAAAAATATCACTCTGTCGTTTCTTGCATGGATTTTCCAGCAAGATAAAATTTCCACTATAGGTGCAGCCAGGGTGGGGACCTGTTAGGAGAAATTAAAATTAAAAGTTGAGAGGGGAAGGAGAATTTGGGTTAAATGAATCAATGAGTCTAAAGTTTTCAGCCTACAGCCTTTCATGTGGAAGGTGCTTGGCACAAGCAAATTCTTTCCTTTCTTCTTCCCCTTCTCACCTATTTTTAGTTTTCCAAGACTCTGCTTCTAAAGAGCCATATAGCCATACGCTGGATGTTTTAACTTGTATCCTTAGGAAGTTAGTTAAACATTTTCCTGGTTGAATTAGTGAAACTCTTTCCTAGTATCAAGAAAGGATAGTGAGAAAAGATAAATAAATTCTTTGGGGGAATAACTTAATGGACTCTCAGAAGCAAGATTCATTATGGATAAATGCTTATTGACTGACCGCAGAAATGAAATGCACATACAGATATTTTGAGGATGAGATGAAACACAGTGGGTGAAAAGGAAATGAATGCTAGTTCAAGCTCGGATGAAGCAATAATATTTCTCATTTAATTAAGGGGGAGGGTTCTAATAGTAGAATCAACTTCACTGTGTTATGTGCTTAAGAGGCCAGGAGAGACTACAATAATATAATGTTTCAGGACAAGATAATGAAAAAGCATTTCATGAAAATGATAGCTTAGCATATCATTAGAAAATACATGAAGGTAATTTTTGCTTTTCAGAGAATAATCTGTGTTTTTTACTGGGGAAGGGGTATGTATAGCTTGGGACCCAGCTTTGGAGCCAACAGGATAAAATACAATGGGGATACTGGCGAATGATATTCACCGTTTCCTCTCCCTGGCAGCAAATAGCTTGATATCCTGCAGTCATTCATCTTTTGCAACAAAATTAAATTCTGTCTTTCTCCAGGAATTGAGAACTCCACTTGTCAAGACTTCATAATTGTGGACTTGATTTTAATGTTTGCTGTTTGCTGGAATCCTAACGTAGTGATGAATGTATGGGAACTCACAAAAACACACATTGGACACAAGGCACATAGCTCTTCTCCAAATAAAGATTTACTTTCCTCAATGTGCCACCCTCTGAATTCTATTTAATGCTTCAAATTACCTTGGAAGGCAGGAATTCATCATTTTTGGATGGGAAACTGGGGCTCAGAATTTAAGTGCCTTTTTCAAATGACCCAATAAAGTAGAAGTTTAAAATTTCTGCAGCCAAACTCAGTTTTCTTTTCTTCAACATCTGCCTCTATTGATTAAAACTTCTTCAAGGGCTTTAAGGCTTATGCATACTATGAAAAATCGTTATACTAAGAAAACTTGGTTTGTCCTGCTTGCAGCTGCTGTCCTCATTTCCTGCTAACAGGGTAATAAACAGTTCTGCAATGGTCCATTTCAGTAATTTTCTAACTTTAGGCTGCAAAGGAATCACTGAACATATTTTTTGAAATTCATATTTCTTGGTTTCATTTCCAAAAATTCTGAGTCATTAGGTTTGAGAAGGGTCAGGGAATCTGCATTTTAATTATATCCTATGTAATTTGTTTCTGGCTAGGTGATTCTGTTTCTGGTGATGGATTACACTTTGAAAACACAGTTCACATTTTTTTCTACTTAATGATGCAATATTAAATGGAGATTTAGCTAATTTGGTGTTTGCTCCTGTTTTGTCTCTGAATTCACAACGCTTTATCATCTCTTAATTCTCCCAACGTGTTCATCCCAGAATCATGATTCTGCTCCTGAATTTTGCAACTTAAAAAAAAAAAACTCAATATGATCAAAAGTTTTCTTAGACTCATTTTGTTCTGGGCAGTCCTATCAGATTTCTCAAGTTGTGGTCACAGAGACCTATGAAATTTTTGATCAATTATAATTCTTCCAGCTTGAGCAGCTTTGAAGACCCTGGTGTAATAAGAAGTGTCCAAAATTTAGAGTTATAAGATATAATTTTCAATTACTGTTTCACCAAGCATGCACTGTGTGATTCTGGTAATTAAGTTAACCTCTCTGAGTCTTTGGGTTCCTCATCTGTGTCATGAGAGTAATGACATTTACTTTACAGAATTGTTATGGAAATTAAATTAGATAAGGCATGCTGATTTCATAAACTTGAAACACCCCAGGAATTCCTGTTAATTTAATTGGTATTGGCTTCAGACTAGAGTAGTACCATTGACTTTTTTCAGAAAGATGGTGTGCCTAAAACACAACTAGGTTGCAGAGACTGGTTTTATCCAATGCACTGCTCAGTCTAACCCCAGCCCCACCCCAAGTTTCTCTGTGCACAAGCCCCATGAGCAAATGGTTTTAGGACAGGTGACAGAAGAGACAGCAAGACTACAAAGACAAGTCAGGCATCCATTTCCTAAGCCTGCTGTTTGGGCTCTGCCTGATTCCTAGGTAGAGTCCATGTGTTATCCAGATGAAGAGATCATGTTCCCCAGAGTTGCAGAGGGGCACACTTTCATTAGTGCATCAGAATTAGTGTGGCTGGATCAATACAGTGAAGACTGAGGAAGCTGTAGGTCACCTCAGGAGTCTTTGGGTTTGGGAATGACAGGTAGTTCTAGGGAGAAAAGCTGCAGTGAGTTCTCATACGGGATACCAGCAGCACTGGCAGTTGCCTTCTCCAAAAGGCGAGTCAGCAAAGAAATATCACAGCTGAGTCACCACTGGGGATCCAGAGCAAGTGTCACAGAATCCTTCATGTGTTGTTTTGCCAGCCAGAAACTTCCATGGATGGCAGTGCCTCTGCTTGAGTTTTGTTCACACCCACTAGGCTCATTCCACCCAGCAGTTGGCCCAGTAGACTGCACTTCACTTGTACTACCAGCCTGGATCCCATACCTGCCAAGGACAAGACAGGCTCAGAGTGGGAAGGGGAGTGTGAGCAAACTAGCGTGGGGTCCAGCATGCTGGCTGCTGTGGTGGGCCAGGCACTGGTGCCAGCTCCGTACAAGGCTGTGGCTGGACCAGATATATTGTAAGCAGCTTCTGCTGCAGCCACCACTATCTGGACAAGGGGAACGTGATGGTGCTTGAAATCTCAGAGACACCAGGAACCGCAGAGCCCCAAAGAGGTTGTTACAAGGCATGTCACAGCCCTGGTTCAGGGAGCCCTGAGGTCTGGGCTCCCTGAAGGGCCACAACTCTTCTCTCCTCATCACCTGCAGTGTGACAAGTTGTGGGGGTGTGTGTCAGAGTGGCATGTTTCAGTCCATTTGTGTTACAGCTCTTTCAGTCCCACTGCCTCACTCCAGCCTGTGGCTCTTGGGCTGGCTCAGCCCAGCCACTGTTTCCCGTTGTGTGGGGCAGCTACCTGGTGCCGGTGGAGGGCAGGAGTGCTGCAGTGTTATACTTTTGCCTTGGAGAATCCCAAGGTCTGGGCCCCCAGAAGGGTCTCCACTCTTTGCTCCACAGCCTGGGAGCATGTCACTGTCTGCAGTTTGGCAAGCCAGCCAGCAAAGCATTACAGCTCCTTTCACTCTTCCTGTTCAGTGGGTCCCGAGTGCTTGTACTGCATCCATGAAGAATGAGGTTACACAGACAACTGGAGGGTGAGCAAGGTGAAGAGGAGCTTTATTGAGTGACAGAACAGCTCTCAGGAGACCTGAAGTAGGTAGCTTCTATCTGCAGGCACGTTGTCCTGAAATAGTAGAGGAGACCTGAAATGGGTAGCTCTTATCCATGGGCAGGTTGTTCTGAAGAGTGTTTGAGTCTGCTGAGTCTGGGGTTTTTATGAGCTCAGAAGGGAAGAAGTGCATGCTGATTGGTCCATGGGTGGCCATGGATGGGCCTGGAAAAGGCACCATAAATTCTCTCTCCAGGTTGTGGACTCCACCCAGAACTGGCAGCCTGACTGCCAGGCTTCAGTCAGGAGTCCCTGGCTTGAAGGTGAGTTTTTACAGGGGACCCACCCCTTCCCACCTAGGAACCTATCTGCTTCCCGCAGCCATCAACATGCCATCCACAACACCCAGCTTGTCCATGCTGAGGGGTGCCCACAGGCCTGTGCCAAGCTGCCTTAGTCCCCTGGCCTCCCTACCATGCTCGTTGGTGCCCAAAGTCCAGAGAGGGCTGAGGTGGCAGGGGGCTGGTGTGTCAGCACCCCCAAGTGCATGCACATCTGGCCAGGCTGTGATAGCACCTGGGCTTGGCCACACTGGAGCAGGCACTGCCCAAGAGCAGGAGCAGCTACTTCTGAGCTAGTGGGGACAGGGCACTTCCTGGGCCCCTAAGAGTGCAGAGATGCCCAGATCTGGATCCACAGTTGGGCAACTGCAGCTGTGCCCAGGAGCATGGGGCTCCTGCTCCACCAACTTAGTGGCACACAGGGGCTCCTGCTGGGATCACCAATTTCTGCAGAGCCCCAGAGAGGTTGCAGGATCCATGAGCATGCAGCCCTGGACACAACTCCCTTGCTGCAGCTGGTTTCCTCACAGCAGCTGTTCCAGATGGGTTGCTGCCACCATCACAAGGACTGGGGAGAATTGGGGAGTGACACAGTGTGGTTGGCTGCTGAAATTGTGCAGATGGAGATTCTTTAGGCTCATTTCTCACCTGAATTTTCTCCTCATTCTACATCAACATTTTCCAACCTGTGGTCCATGGCCTGCATGTGGCCCAGGGTGGCTTTGAATGTGGTCCAACACAAATTCGTAAACTTTCTTAAAACATCATGAGATTTTATTGAGGTGTGTTTTTGTTTGTTTGTTTTTTGTTTTTTTCCTCATCAGCTGTTGTTAGTGTCAGTGTTTTTTATGTGTGGCCCAAGGCAATTCTTCTTCCAGTGTAGCCCAGGGAAGCCTTTTGGACACCCCTGTTCTATACCTTCTTTCAAATAAATTCCCTTCTCTATGTTGATGCCACTCAAAAAACATCTCTTCAGTTGAGATTTGTTGTCCAAACTCTGAATGGGCACATATGCTGCCTGATCAAACAGCTCTTCATGTCTTAATGTCATAGGTCCCCAAACACATGCCAGCCAACTCTGCACCCTGATTCTAGTCTCGAATTCCTTGGATCAGTTTATGATCCCACATCCATTTGGTTGTACCAGTCATTTCCTTTTTCTTTTTGCTGTCATTTTATTTAATCCATTATTAAGTTCTGCCAATTTTACCGCTAAATACTCATGATTCAGTGTACGTATGTTTCTCCATCCTACAGCCATCAGTGTGGTTAGAGTGACCATACCTTTCAACTAAACGGCTCCTTGGAATGCTGGTTGGCTTTCCAAGATGCTTTCTTGCCTTTCTTATTTTATCCTCAAACAGCTGCCAGAAGAATCTTTTAAAAAGGCAAGTCTTATGGCATCATTCTCTAGTTTAGAACCCTTAACGATTCTGTGTTCTTTTTAAGGTAAAGGTTACAATTCTCAATGTGACCGGGATGGCCAAGTACACGGGGACCATGCTGCCACCAACTCCTTCTGTTCTCTTGGCTGCAGCCCCCAGTGTGTTTCTTTAGTTCTTCAGAAGTGCCCAGCTCAGTCCCACCCCAGGGGCTTTTCATCTGTGTGTTTGCTGGTGGTAAAGACTCTTCTCCTTCTTCTTCATGTAGTTGACACCGAGGTTTACATGCCAGTCAGAGAATGTCAGTGGTGTATTAGAAACAAAACAAAAAGCTCTTACTCTGTGCTGAATCTCCTTAACACCGTAACTTCCTCTGCTTCTCCATCGTGCTATTTATCACAGATGTTTATATCTTCCTGTTAGGTGTGACCTCTTTTGGGGAAGGAGTGTGTCCATCTCATTCACTTTTATGTCACCAGTGCTTAGCATAAGATCAAGTATATACTCAGATGCCATAAGACCAAGTATATACTCAGTAAAAACTAATTTAGTGATTAAACAAATATGAACTCCTGAAACAGTTTCTTTCCAAGTATGTCATAGAGCTCTCATTTTCAGCCGGATTCCACCCAGTGACGCACCAAACCTTCATGTCAATGGGCCAGACTGTGCTAGGCGTCTGAGATTGTTAACTAAAAAGCACATTTCTTTCTTTCCCCTAAAAGTAATTACTGGTTACTAAATATTCAAACATACATTGAAAAAGCAGCGCATTACATTATGTTAGAAATAAATTACCATTTCTAATTGCTTCGAGTAGTTAATTATTTCTAATTATTAGTCTGAATAATAAATTATTGCTTCTGATTATGTTGTGGGCACAGATGGAGCATTCAAAAATGCAATTCTCACAGTTGTTTACATCAGAACATGTTTACGGAATTATAAAGCCATAATTGCCCTGAAATAACTGGTACCAAAAAATAATAAACATTTGATAAATTCAATCAAAATACATCATTTCTTTGTCAGCTTATTTAGGAGATCAAGCATTAAAATGAAACAACCGCGCTTGACTTTTCCAGTCTCTTCAGGGGGTAACAGTATTTTTAAATTGGGATTTTTGTCTTGTTTTGGTTGAATAAGAACTAAATTAGAATTTCTTTTGTTATTTAAAACAAGGAAAATAATCAGGCCTCTAAGAGTGTTAGAAATTAGGTTACACCACCAGCATACCATTCACAGGAAGAAATAAGCTGTGGCTTCTTAAAGAGAAACTGTAAGAAATAGTAAAAAACTCCAGATCTATTTTACTGAATTGTAACATACCTCAAGTGCACAAATCTTATAGAGCTTTAAAACTTCTCACGCTTTGGCTTGAATCTGTCATTTTACTTACCAGTTTATCAAGTTCATGACAGAAGTAGGTACCCTATGGCAAGCTGTGGGCTGGCTTTTTTTAATACCCCTGACTAATTGCTACAACTACACATCATCACTCATCTTTTCCTTCATGGGTTGCTGTCACCACCTCCTGCATGCTGGACAGACTTTTAAGATGTCCCCAAGACCTTTATCTTCTGGTGTCTCCCTTGTGTGATCTCTACCCCTGGAGTATGGGCAAGACCTATGACTTACTTCTAGCTGAGATGATGGGATGGACATGATTGAATGGGGATGATGATGTGATTAGTTATATAAGATTGTAGAGCCCGTTGGTCCCTCTTGCTGGCTTTGAAGAAGCCATGTTGGGAACTCCATGTGGCAAGGAACTACGCCCAGCATCTGGAAGCTGAGGGTGGCCTCTGCCAACAATCAGTGAAAGCCGAGGGTCTCAGTGCTACATCCATGACGAACTGAATTCTGCCTACAGCATGTGTGAGCTTGGAAACAGGTCTATTCCAGTAGAGCCTCAGATGACATGGCAGCCCCAGCTGACACCAAAATCACATCCTCGTGAGACTCTAAACAGAGACCCCAGTAAAGCCATGCCTAGACTCCCACTGCATAGAAATTGTGAGATCATAAATATGCGATATTTTAAGCTGATAAATTTGTGGTAATATTAGAATTTAAAAGTGCCTCCATTCTCTTTTCCTACTGTAACTGACAACTAGAGAATCCTGAGAGAGATCTTTATATCAAGATTATGAAGAGCTAGCTGCCCACACTAGCTCTCAAATACTCATAATCGGTGGTTCAGTAAATTGAGCACAGAACTTGGAGCAGAAGACCTATTAGATTGAAGCATGTGAAATTTCCATTTTAGAGGCCTAAAATGAAATGTCAGCAATTTCATAAACTTAAGCTCTTCTTGACTCTTCTACTAACAGCAATTTAGCTTCAAGTAAGTCAACTCATTTTATTGTTTCTTCCTTTCCTTACCTGTCAAATCTAAAATAATAATAATTAAGATGTTTTAGTATTTTGCCTGCTTTATCTCACTCTACCCTCAGAATGGCTTATTGCAGGTATGAATTGCCCCATTTTTCAGATGAGGAAACTGAGGCTTGGAGAGGCAACATAACTTTATAAAGTCACATGGTAGGGTAGGCAAAATTCAAACGGGCTAAGCTGACTCCAGAGCTCATGCATTTGACTTCATTACGCTACAGTTTTTCCCCTACAGTAACACTACAGTTTTTCCCCTACAGTAACACTACAGTTTTTCCCCTAGAGTAACACTACAGATGGGGTCAAAGAGAGGCAGACTTTACAGCCAGACAGGTATGTGTGTGAATTCAAATTTCACTTCTGTGAGTGTTCGAGAAAGTTACTTTACTTCTCTGGGCCTCAACTAGCTAGTCTAAAATATGCGAAAGATACTAGCTACTTCATAAGAGGATTTTGATTATTAGTTGAGATTATACTGCAAGCAAAAACCATAGTAAGCATTCAACAATGCTATTTTTACTAATATCACGAAGTCAAAAATGTGTATAAATGAGAGCATTTTTAAACAAGATAGATAGTTTGGTAGATTAACATTTATTGCAAGTATGTAGTCTTTAAGTATTTAGAAAGTAGAGAGCTACGTCCTAAAATTATCTTGAATTACCATTAAATGATCAACTAATTAAGTAGTACGTCCAAGATAATTGGTCAAAGAAAGTAAAAGAGCAGAGCATTTGGCTGTCATCAGAGCAGATGAACACTTTATAGGCAAAAATAAACACGTTTTTGATCTGGTTAAGCCCCAGACCAGAATGAACATCTTGGGACTTTCTAATGATCGCTGAGTACCAGAGTCCACCATTTTCTTCCCTGTTCAGTTTATAATTAGTTGTGTAGTCAAGGCTTATCAGAAAAATAATTTGGAAGAAGTTGTGAGCAGAGGAGTGACTTCATCTGATTTGAGGTTTAAAATGATACTCTGCCTGCAGTGTTGAGAACAGACAGCAGTGAGACAAAGTTGGAAACAGGAGGCAGAAAGTTATTATAACTGTCTAAGAAAGTATTGGGCTAACGTAGCTGTAGTGGGGGGGGTGAGGATTGTTTGAGCTTGGAGCCACTTTAAAGGTAAAGGCAACAGAATATGCTGATGGATTGTATATGGGGAAAGGAAAGAAGAGAAAGAGAGAGAAAAGAAGGGGGAGAGAGAAGGAGAAGGGGAGAGGTGGAAAAGAGAAGGAGACAGAGAAAGATGATCCTAGATTTTGGTCTGAGCCACTAGGACAGAGTTGCTATTTACGGAGATAGAGAAAACTGCTGGAGAGCTGGGTGGAAGAGGAAGACTTGGAGTTCAGATGTGTGCCTGCTAAGTTTTAGACAACTGTGAACCTTCATCTAGTGATGCTGAATAGACAGTGGAGAAGAAGAGTCTGGGCCTCAGAGGAGGGTCTGGGTGGGAGGTGCATTTGGAAGTTGTCATGTATAGATGGATGATGTTTAAAATGATGAGACTTGAGATCTTCAGGGGATTGGACATACAAGGAGAGGTGATGATAGCTTGGAGATGGATGGTGGAGGTAGCAGTGGTGAGAAGGGGGTAAATTGTGACTGGAGTTAGTGAGAGTGACAGAAAAAGGTGTCAGTGGAGGATTCCAAGGCTTTTCTTACTTGAGGCATGGAAAAATGACATTGACAGTTGCTGAGATAGGGGTGACTGGAGGAGGAGCAGGTGTGGGAGAGTCAATATGGACTCACCTAGTATGCGGGGGTGCTATGGTGGGGAAGGATGGAGCAGGGCAGTTGCAAGTGAGCAAAGCTGAGTGGAAGAGGCTTCACCAGGTAGCACAAATGAAGGCCCTGATTTCCTAAAGTGAAAATCTAAGAGTCAGGGATGGTGGCTTAGCCTAGGGCCTGTACAGGGAAGCATTTGTTCTCTGAGGCCATAACTCCCAATATTCAGTCTTCAGGGCTGCTGATCTCCCTTTTCCTTAAAGTTTCATTTACTCCAGGCAGCACAGGTAGTAGTAAGCAAGTGGAGTGAAAGATGATGTTGTCAAGGGTGCTGGATAGCAACGGCAAATAAAGGCAGAGTAGCATTTGCTAGATCAAGTGGCTCCTATCATAGAGTTCACTCTCTTTTTAGTTTGGAGGGTAGTTCAAAGTTCTCTTTGTCAAAATCTACAGGTGTCTCCATGTGGCAAATGGCAAAGGCCATCATTTTCCTCTTACCTTGGGGTGCCTGCCAGCAAGTCTACAAGCCTCAAAGTTGATGTTACTGCTAGGGAATGTATCTGAGTCACATGGCACCGAAGTATGTTAGCAGCAGTAAATCCATACGAGTCTGCAGCAGCCTCAATTATTTGCTTCCTCAGAAGAAAGAATTCAACCAAGAGGCATAAGGCAGAGGGAGAGACAGAGACAAGTTTTAGAGCAGGAGCAAGAATGTGTAAGAAAGAGCAATTACAGAGCAAGAATGAAAGGGAGTAAAGCACACTTGGAAAAGGGCTAAGCTGGTGACTTGAAATTCAAGTGCATGGTTGTGACCTTCGACTTAGGGTCTTATATGTTGGCATGCTTTTGGGGTTGCATTACTTCTCCCCTGATCCTTATTTTGGGGTGGACTGTTGCATGTGCAGTGGCCTGCCAGCACTTGGGAGGGGCCGCATGCACAGTGTGTTTACTGAAGTTGCATGCTTGCTTACTTGAGGCACTCTCCTCTTAATAGTTGAGTGTTCCTAGAGGAAGGTCATATACCAGTTAAACTCTGCCATTTTGTCCCTTAGTGAGCATGCTTGAGCCATTCGTCCAGCTTCTGAGATCTTACTGGGAAGCTGCTCATCACCAGTTTCAGGTGCTTCTATGTATTGGGAGAATGCCGTTCCCTGGCACCAGCTGTGACCAATTATCATTTTAGAGACAGAGAGTGTAACAATTGCTTCACCATCACCTGATTGTGACACCATGACATCAGGTGACAAGACATGTCACCTGACATTCTTGTTTGGTGGGGGTGGCGGGGAGAGCTATAATCGCCTAAGGAGTTCTTCCCACCTACTGCATAAAGAAAAATCATGACATTGTAGTAAAGAAAGAACTTAATAGACATGAAGTTGACCATGCTACATGGGAGATAAAGTCCATACTCAAATCATCTTGTTCAAAGCTTGCAGGTTAAGGGTTTTTCAAAGGCAGTTTTGGGGAAGGGGTGGAGGGGCCAGGTAACAGGTGCTTGCTGTTGATTTTCTGGGGTGGAGGTGAGATAAAGGGGGTCAAAGCTATCTTGCTACAGGCTGAATTGCTTCTGGTTGAGGCCACAGGAATGGGATTGGTGAGTGCAGGTGAAACCATAAGGACTAGGTAGAGCTATGGGTGTCAGACATACAAAAATTCCTGAAAAGATATCTCAAAAGGCCAGTCCACAATAGTGGTGTTATCTGCAGGAATAATTGGGGAAGGTGCATATCTTATAACCTCCGAAATAATGGCTGACAATTGTTCATGTCCATGCCTCGGCAGGACCCAGCCTCCTCTCCTTCCAGCCTGATGGCCTCCCATTAGCTTTACAGAAATCAGTTGAGTTTTAGGACAAGGCCTATTATCATTTAAACTATAGCCTAAATGTCTTTCAATGTTAGCTTGGCCCAATAGCCCAGGAATAATTAAGGGAAAGGCAAGATGGGGGGTAGGTTAGCTCAGTTTACTGTTATAATTTTTCTCACTGATGTAATTTTTGCAAAGGTGGCTTTAGAGCTGTCTCCTGCCCTACTTGTGTATGACTAACTACCTACTGTAATATTGGGACTCCAGCAAGGGGAACCTCAAAGAAAGATAGGAGAGCCCCTTCCAGCTGGTTTCAGGCCCACCTTCCAATTTCCACTTTCTTTTTCTCAGATGACCGACACTGGGAGTCTCTACCTCTGTCTGAGCTAATTCAAGGGTGACTCTATGACTTTCTCAATGGTTGCATGCTTTATGGCTAAGCCAGGGTAAACCAAAAATACAATTCTAAGTTCACCAATTGACTGAACAAGCTCCTCTCTTAACCAAGGGGTTCCCAAAGAAACCTGAAAAACTAGTTCAGGCCATGATGGGAAGGGATGTCGGGCATGCCTCATTATACCCTCTCCCTTAGAAGTTTAGGCACAACTGACCAGCAGTGACATTAACATACAGATCGTAAGACTGATAAAACAGACTCGTTGTAGCAATAAGATATGAAATTTCAATCTGACTCTGGCATAACATCACATGACATATAGCAGACCTTGAAGGAGATCAAAGTATTTTACCCCAAAATACATTTCTTTGACATATTTTGAAATATGTCTTGCATAACCATCTCTTGTAGAGGAAATCTGCATTCCATAAAGAATGGCTTTCCCTCTCTATGTCTTTTCTGGATTCTGGAGAGATTTAGCTATGAATATGACACCTTTTTTAAGGTCCAAAAGGAGACATTTACCACCTCTTCTCTCTCAAGCTTGCTATTTTAGAGGCTTCAGCCACACAACAAGAACTTTTGTTTTCATAACCTCCCTGATCCTAACTTAAGCATTTCTTCCTACTTACTTCAACTCTTTAAGCAAAGTTTAACTCAACCAATTGCCAATCAGAAAATCTACCTATGATGTATAAGCACCCTTCCATCCACCAGATGTCTTGCCTTTCTAGGCCGAACAGATGTATACCTTACATGTATTGATGCACGTCTTTGCCTGTAACTTCTGTCTATCTAAAGTGTATAAAACCAAGCTGTAGCCCAACCACCTAGGGTATATGTTCTCAGGACCTCTTGAGGCGGTACCCCCATCCATGGTCACCCATATTTGGCTTAGAATAAATTACCTCCTTAAATGTTTTACAGAGTTTGGCTTTTTTTTTTTTTGTCAACAGGAGAGATCAAGAAACTACAGTTCTTAGTCCAAATACGGCTCACCACTGATTTTTATAGATTAAAGTTTTTGAAACACCATTACATCCATTCATTTCTAACTACTTTTGTTCCATAACAGCAGAGTGAAGTGGTTGTAACAGAGAGCGTATGGCCCTCAAAACCTACAATTTTTACTATCTAGCTCTTTAAGGAAAATGTTTTCCAATTTCTGGCCTAAACGTAACTAGTATAACTGACTTCAAGCTAGTTACCCTAAAAATTTTCCATGTATTATCCACATATACATACAGAAGCAAAATGGTTATTGGATTTCACAGTCTAACTCCAAACTCACAGGACGATAGCAGACATAATCCTAACAGGGTTTGGATTCAGTAGGTATGAAGCATTTTTGAGTGAAGAAAAAGTTTCAACACAGTTTTGGGGGAAGGAGATTTATTTGTGCTGGTGCCTTTTGAAAAAGTGTGTCCTGCTTTAAAGTGGACACCTGTGCTTCTATAAAAGTCCCTGTCCTCTATAGAGTTTGTTGACATTATCAAACACTTCCAACCCTTGGGAATGCCTGTGTTAGAGGTATTGTGTGTTTGTGCTGGGTTGCTAGGTATTGGTCTCAGCATGTATGTGTGTGCACGTACATATGTGTGTGTGCATGGGTGTATATGTGCCTCTGTGTGTGCATGTTTGTATGTGAGAGAGGGAGGACAGAGAAAAAGACAGAGAAGAGAGAGAGAGAGAGAGAGAGAGACTAGGAGAGAAAAAAATACCAAGAAAAACTGGGAAACAGTTGGGTAAAGGCAAAACCCAGCTGGCTCCACTATTTTGGGATTTGAAGACATCTAATACATCCAAACTTTGGAAAACACTATATGACAATTTGCTGGAACACGAGAAAAAAAGAAAGACTTCAGGGATATTATGCTCATAATAACGAATTACTGTTATCATTATAGATGACTTCGGCATCAATGACCTCTTCAACAAATCTGGCCTGTGGGTCATCTTGAGTCCTCAGTTGTGCACAAGCTCACTCGCCCTTATTCTTGTCATCACTTGGAACTGCCTGATGTGTGCATCATGAATAGTAATCAGTTCAAGCTGTGCAAATGTGGGAATTGCTTTCTTGAGGCTGTGCTTGCTTCCCTGCTTGAAGAGTGTACAAGCACAAGGCAGGCAGTTCCTCATTACAGATTCTGTGGATGTCACTTCATCATTGCCTGGTATACAGTTGGTACTAAGAAAAAATTTACTGGATGATAAAACAAAGGGAGTGAGATTAGATAACACTTAAAGTCTGTTCAAGCCAATCCTATAAATCTAATCCCAGTAAACTCTTTTGTAGCCTTTTACATGTGACAAATACCACAGAGATGTTCACCAAGTCTGTTTCCTTTTCCTGGGCACATGAGAGGCCTTTCTCAGCCTCCTCTGAACCCTGAAAGATCTGTTCTTTCTTTTGTTTCTATGACTACCAGAAAGCCAGCTTCAAAGATGTTGGCATTACAAGATGGAAGGTGTTGAGGTCCCTGAGTCATGTCTTGGAGAAGAGCTGCCCAGCAGAGCTGTCCATTTGCATACAACTGTGGTGTGAGCAGAAAATAAAACTTAATGCCACTCTGGTTTGGTGTTGTTTGTTGCAGCAGTTAATGTTCATTATCTATCTTGATGCATTTGTATTACATGGCTAAGTTAGACAAAAGTAATTAATTTTAGGAAAGGAATACCTTGAGTTGAAAAATTACTTTCTGTACAGCACTGAAAAATAAATGAACCATACCCACATGCACATAGTTGTAAACATATGTTGGGCAAAAAATGTGACTCACACAAAAATACATGCCATATGATGCCATTTATATAAAGCTCAAAACACAAACAAAACTAAACAATATATTGTTTAGTAATACTGACATATGTGGTAAAATCAAGAAGCAAAGCAAATGCAAGCTAGCGTTAACCTAGGGTAGGCCAGATGGAGGAATGCTAGCAGGAAGGGTAACACAGAAATTTAAAACCTTGGCAAAGTCCAATTTCTTAAAGTTATTTGAAACTACAGTGTTGTTTACTTAATAATTTTATAGCATAAATATTTATCATATATTATTCTATATATGTGAAAAATATGATGGCATCAAATCCTGTGCACATCTAGCTTGCAGATTCCATCATACATGTATACTGAATATTCAATTATATATATCATATATTCAATTATAGTTTGTGCAAATACACTTGATTATGTGCTGCATATTACTGCCTCTTGCTACAGATTTATGGACATATGACTGTAGAAGATTGTATAGACTATATATACAAAACCTTGAATCTAGGAGATTTAAGGGGTTTTCAAAGATAATTTGGACAAATGCAGATGTTTTCTTACTTGCTAACATTGAAGCCCAAGCCTTATAAGATGCAACTCTAATGTACGATGTGAATCACAGTGGGAAGCATTTCCTAACCTGGGTCCCCAAATCTCTACAGATTCATAAGCTAGTTTGGGATTTTGAAATTGTAAGGAGTTATTGTCCATTTGCTTGCAAGGGAGAGCACCTAAGCTAACAGGTTATTGTATTTGTATTTGTTTTAGCCTGGAATTAAACACCTCAGGCTTGTTATGATACGTATTTCATGCTGTTTAGAAGTGTTGGTAAGCAATTTATCTGTCTTTGATTAATTAAACATAGGAAAACCCAATTTGTCACTAGTCTCAGCTTGGAAGATGAAATTTATCAAAGCATGAGGCCCATGGGAAGAAATTAATAAGAGGAATCCCTACTGGTGAAAAGGTTTAGAAACAGTGTCCTGTATTAATTCAAATTCAAGTGCATTTGTATTCATTCCTTGTTAAGATGTTCATTCATTCAACCAATATTAACTGAGTGAAAGCTCTGTGGCAGTTAGTTCTGAACACGCAGGGTAGGAGAGTGAGCAGATCCAGTATTCCTGCCTTGTGAAACTACCAGTATAGGCTGGGTCTTAGTGGGGAAGTGGTTAGTACTGCTGTCAAAAAGAAGGGGATTAACTTACATATTGGGAGGCATAGGACACAATGGTCAAAAGCACCACTCATGGGGTCAAATAGATCTAGATTGAAGTACCTTCTTAGTTATTTAACAACTGCAGAATTTTAGGCTTGGAACTTAACTTCTTGAAGCCTCAGTTTTACCTTCTGTGGAATAGGATAGCTGTTTCTGCCTCCCAGGGTTATTGCCAGGAGTCAACGAGCTTGTAAACACTTGGTAGAGTGTCTGCATGTAGATCGGCCTCAATATGTTATCTATCTCGCATGTCAGTTCAAACATCTGTTAAAGCAAACTAAATATGGCCTGAGAAGGATTCTGTAGTTTCATATTGGAGTCCTTGTGGATGAACTGTAACCGAGCTTAATAGTCAGACAAAACTGAAAATCTAAATTAATAGTATGCACCTGTAACAATGGCTGAGTGTTGACTAAAGCCGGCGGCCATACTTCAACCACTCATAGACTGCTGAATGTTCAAACCGCATTTTGGTACCTCACCTCCGATTCCTGAACATCACTTTACCTTTTTTGTCTATAAATTTGTTCTGACCACAAGGCACCCCTGGAGTCTCTGTGAATCTGCTGTGAATCTGGGGGCTGCCCGATTCGCGTATTGTTCATTGCTCAATTAAACTCCTTTACATTTAACTCGGCTGAAGTTTTTCTTTTATCACATCTCATCTAATCCTCAAGATAAAACTGACTGGGTATTTTTTTTTTCAGTTGTCTTCTTGAAATGTGAAAACTGGATTCAATGTGGTGAGACAACTTTTCTTAGGTGATACTGGGCCTCAAGAGCAGAGCTGCTGGAACTTGGACCCAGTCTGTCCACTATCAAGGCCAGAGTTGCCTCTACTGTTCAATGGCTCATCTATGCATCCTAACAGAGAAAGCTGTAAGGATGGAACATATATCTCTCAGGCAAAAAGATCTGATGTGACCCTTTCCTCCCAGTCAATGATTCCCAACTTGCATGGGTTACCTCGGGGAGGTATATCATAGTACCTGGGACAGGGGGATAGCCAAGTTTGAAAAAGCGTATAATTACTTTGACTTGACTTTATAAAGAAACAGATAATATCTTAGAATTGGCTTTGTCCACTCCATAATTTAAGAAGGAAAAAGCAGTTTATGTTTACACAAAAAAGCATGGTTTTAAATAAACAGACTCTGCTCTCCTGGAGTTTTTCCAAGGACAGGTTCATCTCTTGGGCCTTTTTGCAGCTGCTGGATCTAGTCTAGGGAGCTCATGGGAAGATTCTGTAGAACCCAAATGTGGCTTAACAGTTGTGGTTTTAATATAGCTAACAGAAACTGTATGTAAATATAGATGTCTGCTGCATTTCCACATGCATGGCATTGGGTAGGAGTAACTGCCTATAATATTGTAGTTAGTCTTCTCCAAGTGAGTAATGGAGAACTACATTTCTGCTAATTATCATAACCAGTTAGTTGAATTCAGATTGAAAAATCTTCAGGGTAAAATAACTAGAGCCCGCTGTTAAAGAATTACTAAATTATAAGACATGTGATGGTCGTTTCATGACCCACAGTGAAGAGACCAGGGAACGTCCCCAGCAATAGAGGGTACATCTCACCTGAGAGAACCAGACCTGAGGACAACTGAGGATAGTAGGCAGGATATGAGGGGGTGTACAGGGCAAGAGACCTCTGCTTTGAGTGGAAAGAGAATGGCAGGGGCAAGACTGCTTTGGCTGTGGAGAATCCAGGAGCTCAAGTATTGCCTTGCAGGTAGGTGTAGAAGCTGCACATATGCTAGGGGCTAATGAGGTCAGTGCAGGTATTTCTTGCAAGGGTGCAATGATGATTTTGAGAACTACAGAACCAGGACAAGAAATCAAGCCTTGTAGGACTAGAAAGTGTCAGTAAGTCCATTTTTCTACATGAGGAAACTGAGACTCAGAGTGGGAAAATGATGAAAGGCACAGCAACTAGTGAGACTCTGGAAGTCGAACCCAGACTCTAAATTCTTCCCCTCGTGCTCTTCCTTTTTTGGTCACTAATGCTTTAGTTTCCAGGAAAATTTGTGCCAGAAGCCCAGAAACCTACTTATGTCATGCTCTGAGCATTCTATGTCAGTCCACAGCCAGGCAGGAAAACAGGACCATGCCTGGTAGTTCAATGTGGGGAACTAATCAGAGAGGGGTGTGCAGAGTGGGAAGGGGGAAGTGGGACAACTCAGAGATTCACAATTGCAGGAAATCACATTATTCTTAAGGTCGTGACTAAGGGAGGAAATCCGACTGCAATCCGAGAGCTGTGCCACCTGTCAGGACCTGTAATCTTGAAGCAGGAACCAGCTAGGGAGAACTAGAACCAAAAGCAGAGATTACTGTCTGGGGGAAGCTGGACCATGGAGGAGTTGCAGCCAGGTGTGGGGCGGGGATCACCTCCCAAAGTGGAGAGTGGGAGAAATATCCTGACTTCTTCCCTTCTCTAACCTCCAGATTTCAAGTCAGTGTTTTCCTCTGGGTGAAACTATGGATAAACTAGTGAGTAAGGGATGCCAAGAAGTGTGGTTTGCAGTGATCAGAGCAGAGGAAGGAAAGGGCAAGAACTGGCACTGAGAAAACAGGCACGAGGGCCTCCTAACAACTGCTTGTCCTTATTGTGAGGGCTTTTTAAAGAGTTAACTCACAGATGAGATTGGGACATTTGTGAAAATTCGCAGGATAGTTCTAGAAGCATTGAACCAGCAATTTATGGGGTTGGGATAGCAACAGTAATTAGCATAGGCTTGCTGTGCCACAGAGCGGAATGGCATGTTAGAATGAACACAACTGTGGTGTCAAACGGACCTGGATCCAGGTTTAGCCTCTTTCACTTCACTCGGGTGACTATGGGAAAGAAAGTCAACAACTGTGTATTCCGGTTTGTTTATCTTTATGATGGAGAAACTGAAACCTTCCTTGAAGAGCTTTTGTGATATATTGATGACGCAGTGAACACAGCATCTTCAACTCTGTATGTTATGTATAGGTATTTAATAAAGAGTAACTCAGGCTTCAGCAGGGCTAACCTCCTATAACACTAACAAAACGTGAATGTCATTTTGCATAATACTTGTACCTGTCTCTGATTATTTTATGGGATAAAATAATGCAGTGATGAGCAATTCTTCTATTTGTTTATGTTCTTAGTAGCAATATTTTGGAGTGACCACTTTTATACACTTGCATTAATTGTGAATATTATCATTTTCAAATGCCTTCATGTTAACTGTTTTTTTGGTGGGGCCATGTTCACAATCGCTGACTTGGACAAGTTAAGTGTAGAGGCAAAAACTGAGTAGAAGGCTACCTTGGCCATTGGTAATAATCGAATATAAGGATATTGTGATAGTTAAAACTGAGTGTCAACTTGATCGGATTGAAGGATACAAAGTATTGATCCTGGGTGTGTCTGTGAGGGTGTTGCCGAAGGAGATTAACGTTTGAGTCAGTGGGCTGGGAAAGGCAGACTCACCGTTAATCTGGATGGGCACAGTCTAATCAGCTGCCAGTGTGGCTAGAATTTAAGCAGGCAGAAAAATGTGAAAAGGGAGACTGGCCTAGCCTCCCAGCCTACATCTTTCTCCTATGCTGGATGCTTCCTGCCCTCAGACATCAGACTCCAAGTTCTTCAGTTTTGGAACTCAGACTGGCTCTCCTTGCTCCTCAGCCTGCAGACGGCCTATTGCGGGACCTTGTGATCATATGAGTAAATACTTAATAAACTCATACATATACACACACACACACACATATATTCCATTAGTTCTGTCCCTCTAGATAACCCTGACTAGTAGAGATGTGGGTACCAGGAGTGAGGTATTGCTGAAAAGATACCCAAAAATGTGGAAACGACTTTGGAACTGGGTAACAGGCAGAGGTTGGAACAGGTTGGAAGGCTCAGAAAAAGACAAGAAAATGTGGGAAAGTTTAGAACTCCCTAGAGACTTTGTTGAATTGCTTTGACCAAAATGCTGATAATAATAGGAAGAATGAAATCCAGACTAAGGTGATCTCAGATGGAGATGAGGAACTTGTTGGGAACTGAAGCAAAGGTGACTCTTGCTATGTTTTAGCAAAGAGAATGGTGGCATTTTGTCCCAGCCCTAGAGATTTGTGGAATTTGGAACTTGAGAAAGATAATTTAGGGCATCTGGTGGAAGAAACTTCTAAGCAGCAAAGCATTCAATAGGTGACTTGGGTGCTGTTAAAGGCATTTAGTTTTATAAGGGAAGTAGAGCATAAAAATTTGGAAAATTTGCAGCCTGACAATGTGACGGAAAAGAAAATCCCATTTTCTGAGGAGCAATCCAAGCCCACTGCAGACATTTGAATAGGTAATGAGAAGTAATGGGAAAAATGTCCTCATGGCATGTCAGAGGTCTTTATGGCAGCCTCTCCCATCACAGGACCTGGAGGCCTAGGAGGAGAAAGTTGTTTTGCGGGCCCTATGCTGTGTGCAATCTCGGGATTTGGTGCCCTGTGTCCCAGCCATTCCAGCAGTGACTAAAAGGGGCCAATGTAGAGCTCAGGCCATGGCTTCAGAGGGTGTAAGGCCCAAATTTTGGCAGCTTCCACGTAGTGTTGAGCCTGTGAGTGCACAGAGGTCAAGAACTGGGATTTGGGAACCTCCACCTAGATTTCAGATGTATGGAAATGCCTGGATGCCCAGGCAGAAGTTTCCACAGGGGCAGGGCTCTCATGGAGAACCTCTGCTAGGGTAGTGCAAAAGGGAAATGTGGGGTCAGAGACCCCACACAGAGTCCCTACTGGAACACCGCCTAGTGGAGCTGTGAGAAGAGGGCCACCATCCCCTAGACCCCAGAATGGTAGATCCACTGACAGCTTGTACCGTGTGGCTTCACAGAAAACACCAGCCCATGAAAGCAGCTGGGAGGGAGGCTGTACCCTGGAGAACCAAGGGGTGGAGCTGCCCAAGACCATGGAACCCACCTCTTGCATCAGTGTGACCCAGATGCAAGACATAGAGTCAAAGGAGATCATTTTGGAGCTTTAAGATTTGACTGCCCTACTGGATTTCGCACTAGCATGGGGCCTGTAACCCCTTTGTTTTGGTCAATTTCTCCCATTTGGAATGGCTATATTTACCCAAAGCGTGTACCCCATTGTATCCAGGAAGTGACTAACTTGCTTTTGATTTTACAGGCTCATAGGTGGAAGAGACTTACCTTGTCTCAGATGAGACATTGGACTGTGGACTTTGAGTTAATGCTGAAATGAGTTAAGACTTTGGCGGGGACTGTTGGAAAAGCATGATTGGTTTTGTCATGTCAGGACATGAGATTTGGGAGGGGCCGGGGTGGAAGGATGGTTAGGCTGTGCCCCCACCCAAATCTCATATTGAATTGTAACTCCCACAGTTCCCATGTGTCATGGAAGGAACCTGGTGGGAGGTGATTGAATTATGGGGATGGGTCTTTCCCGCGCTGTTCTTGTGATAGTGAATGAGTCTCATGAGATCTGACGGTTTCAAAAATGGTAGTTTCCCTGCACAAACTCTCTCTCTCTCTGCCTGCTGCCATTCATATAATACATGACTTGCCTTCTGCTATGATTGCGAGGCTTTCCCAGTCACGTGAAACTGTAGTCCAATTAAACCTCTTTCTTTTGTAAATTGCCCAGTCTCAGGTATGTCTTTACCAGCAGTGTGAAAACAGACTAATAGATATAGGTAGTGTCTGGAGTAAAATATAGGCCATTCATTTAATCATTTATTATATTAATATTTTTGAAGTCTCTCCCAAGTGTGAAGCACTTGTCTTAATACTACCTTCTTGGAAGAAGAATAATACTAGTTATTGCTTCTCTAGTGTTTATTATGTCCTAGGCACTGTCCTTAGTGGTTTAAAAATATTAACTCATCACAATCATCCAGTGAGACAGTTTCCATTATTACTGTCATTTAGTCTATATTCTATTTTCCTCTCACTCTATTCCTCATCTCCTCTGATGCCATTTTTGCAGGTGCTTCTTTCTTCAACTCATTTCAGCATTAACTCAAAGTCCACAGTCCAATGTCTCATCTGAGACAAGGCAAATCACTTCCACCTATGAGACTGTCAAATCAAAAGCAAGTTAGTTACTTCCTAGATACAATGGGGTATAGGTTTTGGGTAAGTTATGGAAATAAATTGAGTCAATAGAGATAATTCACAATTTAAGTGAACTCTGCAAATTATACACATGATAAAATCCTACATCATCAGATTCGTGAGTGAAACGTACAGTCAGTGGAGAAGAACAGGAGCGTAGGTATGGGAGAGTCTTCATTTCCTGCAGAGTTACAGCTTTATTTCTGGGATCTTTGTGAATCTGTCATCTACGTGAATTTTTAATCTATGTTGATGATGTCGGCATCATTGTCATCTCTACTGAGTTCATGCTCATATTATTTCCCATGTTTTTCCATCACTCCAGGGGTGCACAATGGTGTTAGTGTTCAGCACTTCTGTGTCAACTTCTAATTTACTTACATGTGTGGCTGATGAAATTTTAGTGTCACCCATGTGGTGACATGGTTTGGCTTGATCCTGTACTCACTGTTGATGAAACCTTCAAATTCTTTATCTGCAGGTTCTTTCTCAAACATCTCAGTAGTTCAAAGCCTGTGACAAGCGTGTGTAAATGCTGAGGTATTAATATTGTGCCAAGCATTAGCTGCCACAGAAATGGCCTCCTCGACTCTTTTAGCATGTCTGAAATTCCCAGGCTTCTGTTAATTACAGCAAACGTATAGCTACAGGAAAAAAAATGTAGAGGGTAGCCTATGCTTGCCTTCCATGGAGTGTAAAATTTCTTGGCCCACAAGGCTGTGTTATAGATATAACATTGAGGGGCACACTAAATGCTAAAACATTATTTTCCCCAATAAGTTTATGAAGAGAATGTGTGGAGCAATGATCAGGGACAATAAAACTACATTTTTTTTTTCCAGTCCAGGTTGCCTGCAATAAACTTAAGCCATGGGGCAAAAGTAGGTATTGAATCAGTCAGAAAATTTTTGTCTGTTCACTCAAACTTTCTTGTCTGCATAGCGACAATAGGTGAGTTTTGTATATCATTTAAATATCTCAAATGTTTGCTCTTCCTAGTCAGTCAAGTTAATTTTTCCTGTAGAATTGACACATCTGAAAAAACTCACCCTGGCTCTGTGTCCTTAAAACTTGCTGAAATTCTCTTGTCAGTCATTGCTAAAGTTTTCCTAGAAACATTGATTGCACCAATATAGAGCTGTTTCATCAGGATTTGCAAATTTGTTCAGGATTAAGGTTTTTACCAGATATGATCCTAGCAAATTTATACATGTAATTCTCAGCTGCTTCATGATCAGGAGAAGCCTTTTCACCACATATTTTCAAATATTTTACACCATGATGCTTGTGAAGCTTCTGCAGTCAACTTTCTGAATATTTATACTCACCTTCAATGTTCACTCCCTCATGGAATAGGGAGCTGGTTCCATGATTAGTAAATAATTCAGTGGTAGACATCTTTTTTTAAAAAATTGTTTTCAAATCTAATAAACACAAAACCAAGATCTTCATATTTTCCCCACTGTAAGATTTCACTAATTTTTCTCTAGTTCTTGGTTGTCATTGTTGCTGTGAAACATCAAAAAATTGTCTTCTAGTTTTAAAAAAATGTATATGGTAGAGATTCCTGCATTGTATTGTAGTGAATACTTCACATATACATCATTACTTCTGCAAAAACTCCCCTTTCTTTGCTGTCTACAAAAAATAACATTTCTTCATTTTTTTGGTCTCTATTATGTGTAGAGTTATCTTGGCTTTTGTTGTTTGACATTTTCAGAGTGCAATTAAAAGCTGCAAAACTTCCACAATACATCAAAAATATCAGCTAGCAGCAAAGGCACATGCAACTCATAGAAGTACTGAAATAAAACTGGCATCAAATGTCAGTTCAGATCTTGTTTTGTTACCGTATTAGTTTTGTCACCAAACTTGCAAACCACAACAATACCAACACCTCTTAGTTTTCAGAGATTTCTGGATTCTGGAATTGTGAACAGAGGATTATAGGCCATGGTTTCATTTGACAAATGTAGAAATTGAGGATTGGCAAGATTATCTGGTTTGGATATTTCTAAGAATTCCTCATTATAGTTCAGTTTCGAAGTTAGACAGACTGAATTTTGAATTACACACTTACACACTTCATTAAGCTTTGTGATTTGGGCACATTGTTCACACTTTATGTGCCTATTTCTTCAACAGTAAAATGGAAATGCTAATTCTTACCTTGAGAATTACCAAAAGTATTGAATCACATAACATATTTCAGTGTATAATCTGATTATTAACAGACACAATGCTCTCTTTGCTGAGCACTGTTCTTCCATATTCAGGAATCAATGAGCACTTATACACTAACTAGGAGGATGAAATCAGGCAAGTAGCTGAATGGACTTTTAAAAACTCCTATTGGATATAATAGTTTCAGAAGTCAAGCCTTTCTGTTGAGGAAGTCAGGCTTTTGGAGGGAGTTGTAGTTTTCTTCTAGGATAAAACCCTATCTTTGATTATCGAAAGCCAAACAGCCCAGATGGCTAATCTATAAAGCATAGATTTTATCCCACAGATAACAGCATGTTGTGAAGGTAGGATGGTATAAAAACATTTTCTCCCCAAAGCTATAATAAACAACCCCAAGGAATATGCCCCCCACCAAAAGCAAAATGGTGAACATTTCCGAGAGGACTTTGAGCCTCATTCCTGGGCTGAATCTATTTGTATTGGGGTGGGGAAAGGAAATTGAAACTTAGGATAATTTTGGGGGACTTGGGAACAGATGGGCCTTGTGTGTGAACTGTCATGACACAAAAAACCCAAAAAGTTCTTGAGAACTTTATATCAGCAAAACACATCACCAGCTTGTACTGAAATGGAGTACTACCTAAGACAGTTGGCCTTCAAAATTCTACTGGCTGGAAACAAGCTGATAAAACGATTCAGCTATAAGCAGGTGCTCTCTTTTATGGAAAACTAAAGATCTCTGAGAAGATGGAGCTTGAAGCCCAGAGGGGCAGGCTTGAATGCAGGGGGTAGAGCCAAGCTCCCACAGGGAGGAGCCACAAGTCTCAGAGGAGGCTTCCCAGGCTTTGAAACCTGGTGGAGTTAGCCTGGCTGGAATTCAAAGTTGCTTGACTTCTTTTTCCGTTCCATTTTCCCCTACTTTTATAAACAGTAATGTTTATAAACGTTACTTTGGCTTTCTCAGCATTGCATTTTGGGAACAGACAAGTTGCTTCTTGAGTTTCACAGATCCAAGAGCGGATTTGATTTAGATGAGGTTTTGAACTTTGAGTTGATACTGTAATGGGCTGAAGCTTTTGGGGATCTTGGGATTAGGTGAATGCATTTTGCAAATGGTTGTGAATCTTTTGAGCCAAAAGCAAAGTGTAGTTAGGCTGAATAATGGGTCCTGAGAGATATTCCTATCCTAATTCCTAGAACCAGAGAACTATTATCATACATGGCAGAGGGACATTGCAGATGTGATTAATTTAAGGACACTCATGTTGAGAGATTATTTTATTGGGGTCAGTCTAATCACATGGGTTCTTAAAAGCAGAGATCACTTTCTGACCTTGTTCAGAAAAAGATGTGGTGATGGAAGCAGGGTTAAAGAGAGATTACGCAGCTGGGCAAGGGGGCTGTAGGCTAAGGAATGAAGACAGCCTCTAGAAGCTGGAAAAGGCAAGGAAGTAGATCTCCCCTAGAACATCCAGAAAGAAATGCAGCCCTGTCAACACCTTAGTTTTAGCCTAGTAAGATACATTTTTGACTTCTGACCTGAACCATAGGACAATAACTTTGTGTTAAGTCCCTAAACATAATGGTAATTGGCTATGGCAGCAATAAAAAGCGAATGCCCCTGCAAAGGACATGAACTCATCCTTTTTTATGGTTGCATAGTATTCCATGGTGTATATGTGCCACATTTCTTTGTCTAGTCTATCATCGATGGGCATTTGGGTTATTTCCAAGTCTTTGCTATTGTGAACAGTACTGCAAAAAGCATATGTGTGCATGTCTTTAGCTGGAAACCATCATTCTTAGCAAACTAACACAAAAACTCTGCATGTTCAAAAATCAAACACTGCATGTTCTCACTCATAAGTGGGGGCTAACCAATGAGAACACATGGACACAGGGAGGGGAACATCACACATACAGGGGCCTGTCAGCAGGTGGGGGGCTAGAGGAGTGATAGCATTAGGAGAAATAGGTAATGTAGATGACGTGTTGGTGGGGGCAGCAAACCTATGTAACAAACCTGTGCATTCTGCACATGTATCTCAGAACTTAAAGTATAATAATAAAAATAAAAAATAAAAAAGTGAATGCCAGTCATACCAATGTATTTCTCATAGGGATCTTGCCCTTTGGAAAGCAGGTAAAAGCCATCACTAAAGATGTCTGGAGTTGAGAGATTCCAATCAAAGACTCCATGGAATAAGTAGCATATGAGCTGGGCACAGGCATAACTGACAGAGGAGACTTTCCGATGTAATCAAAGACACAGTGGCTTGGGCAGATATGCAGGGTGCAAATAGGGAATCAGTGGCCACCTGGAGTGTTATCCATTAAAAGGGCCAGACACTTTCTGCCTGCTGCTTTGAGACCCTTTTAGTTACTGTGCCTCTGGGACTAGGAACTTCAAAATATGTTCCAGTCAGAGTTCTTAAATCACACGGTTCATTATCATTGCCCATGGGAAGCTTGGTGATTTTCATGCACACAGTGAAGACCCTATGAACTATTACTCCCTGAGATGTCATTCTTGGTCTTAGTTCCTTTGTCAACTTCTGAGTAACCTTGGGCAAATCATCGACCGTCTGCTGAACTCCTGGGTTTAACTTTCTTCTTCAAAAGGATAGCGGTATCAATCTCCTTCTCTTCTCTTTTAATTTTTTATTTTTGCCACTCTTGCATTTTCCCCAATGTTCTACTTCCCAGCACCTGAAAAAGTGAGATTATGATTTAGGAACTATCTGTTAAAGGCTTTAAACTTTTGTATAGGTGATTCGCAAACTTATTTGGAAGGTAGTGCCTCAGGAAGGTATGACGCTCTTTGAAGAAAACCATTAAACACTGATATATTTAATTCCAGGATATGCAATAGGAACAGTTTTACTTCCGGACAATATGACAATTTGTGTACAATTTAAAAACCACAGTCCTGAGTACACAAGTCCATGAAAAGAACAAGCTGTTGGTCTAAACATGGTCGGCTGCATCTGGGTTTTCCTGGTAATATTTCTAGGCTTGTTCACTTATGTTTTCATCTGCCAGTACTTTAGGTAGCAGATGTCTAAAATCTAATAAAAATATATCTGGGAAGAAAACTTGAAATAAAAAAATATGGCAGTAAATTATTTATTTTTCCTGAGAATTGAAAAAAACGAGCATTTTTTTTTTTTTTTTTTGTTTCATGGCAGAACTTCTGGGTCAAGTATTCAGAGACCTGGCATTCAGGAAACACATGTTCGGGAATTCGCATTACACTGAGTTCGTAATGAGATTCCTGAGTGGGAAAGGCCAATATCCTATTTCTCTCTGTGTTTCTGAATATATTTAAATTGTTACTGTCTCGCATCACTATTTAATAATAGTTAATACTGAACACTCACTGTTTCTCAGATGCTGTGCTAACTTCTGAGTTCAGATTGGGATACTACTATTATTATCCCAGTCTTATAGATGAGATAGTGAATCTCATAAAAATTATCTGCTCTAGATTACAGAGCTAGTATGGGGGCCAGGCACTGTGGCTCACACCTAGAATCCCAGCACTTTGGGAGGCCGATGCAGGAGGATTGCTTGAGGCTGGGAGTTCAAGACCTGAGTAATATAGTGAGACTCCAAAAAGAAAGTTAGCTGGGCATGGTGGCATGCATTTATAGTTCTGGCTACTGGGGACACTGTGGTGAAATAATCACTTGAGCCCAGAAGTTCAAGGCTACAGTGAGCTATAATTGAGACACAGTACTCCAGCCTGGGTGACAGAGCGAGACCCTCTGTCTAAAAACATAACATAAAAATAAAAAAAGAGGTAGTAATTAAATGTATTAGTCTGTTCTCACACTGCTATAAAGATACTACATGAGACTAAGTAATTTATAAACAAATGAGACTTAGTTGATTCACAGTTCCACATGGCTGGGGAGGCTTCAGGAAACTTACAATCATGTCGGAAGACGAAGGGGAAGAATGGCGTGTCTTACATGGTAGTGGAGAGAGAGAGAGAGCAAGAGGGAAAGTGCCATGCTTTAAAATCATCAGATTTCACTAAAACTCCCTCACTATCATGGGAACAGCAAGGGTGAAATCTGGCCCATGATCTAATCACCTGCTACCAAGTCCCTCCCTCGACATGTGGGGATTACAATTCGAGATGAGGTTTGGATGGGGACACAGAGCCAAACCATATCAGCAGAGGAGCCAAGATGCAAACGCCGGGCCTGATTCCAGAGCCCAATCCTAGAGCCTTGAACCCCTGCTCTCTTCTCCCTATTTCTAAAGCTGTGTCTCATTTCTTCCCTCTTGGTGAAGCCTCTCCCTACGTCCATCCATGTCCACACCCCACCCCAGGCTCACTAACCTCTCCCAACCTGAGATGTGCACAGCACTCATTCTGTGCCTGGTTTACACTCTCTCCCCAGCCAATAGGGCACCTTCTGTAGGTTAGTCCACTGGCAGCTCCTAGAGCATCAAGCACTGTATGACCCTGTGGGTCACATTGTGAGCTGGAGAGCAGAGCAGAGTAGCAGAGAGAGAACCAACCTTAGCCAAAGGGGGCCCCTCTTTCCCTTTGCCTGGTTGACTCTGTTTCAGTGCACATGTCAACTTTGCAGAGAGCCATTCTCAGATCTTACCACCTGAAAATGTCTCTCTTTCCCCAGATACCACTCTGTTTCATTTCTCCCATAGCACATATGACTACCAGGAAGTTCTTATTTACTTACTCATGTATTGTTTGATTCTACTCCCCAAGAATGAAACCTCCAAGGGAACAGGGACCTAAATGATCTTGCTGACATCTCTACCTTCAGTGCCTAGAGCAATGATTGTCATATAAAATGTACTCAAGCATTTGTGGAAGAAATGCATGAATAAATATTCTAAAATGTTTTTGAAATGCTTTATTTATTAAATAAACATTGAGTATCTACTTTGTGCTGGACATTCTAGGTGTCAGCAATACAGTGGTGAACTTTGTAAACAAAACCACTTTAAAAAGTACTGACTCTGTATCTTCAAATCATCAACAATCTGACCATTTTTCAAAATTGTGGTGAACATAACATTTCAGTTGCTGAGATCTATGCTTTTGTCCTGACATAAGCATAAAACTATTTATGCTCCTTTGACTCTCAAAATGCCCTGGGCTCTGGCTTGGATGATAAATCATGTGATCAACCTAGTTAAACCTGAGGTATTAATGCGCTACAAACTAGTAAGCAAAGTAAAACCGTGGTAGGAGTTAGTCAAACAATGGGTCTGGTTATTGTGCATGAAATTCATCTTGTGATGTTGCAATTCATGGTGAAACAACTCAGACTGGCATAAGCAAAGGCACAAAGGGAAGTTGATGGGTCTGCATACTTGAAAAGTCTGTCTCAGATATGGTGGGACCGAGTTCTCAAACTCCAAGTTGCCCTCCTCATCCCTGAGAAGTTGCAGGCTCATTTTTCCTAATACAAATGGTGGCAGCATCCCCTGTCTAATCCCATTCAGTTGAAATCCACCAGAAAAAATGCCAGAGCCTTTTCCAGGAGCCCTTGTAGGAGTCCTGACCTTCACTTTGTATTATACAGCTTGGGGTCATTTACTCCTCTTCATCTCCCAAGGAAAGATGATATGTTGATTGACTAAGGTGTGGGTTATGTTTTCATTCTTGTAGCTGAATGTGGATTCCTACCCAGACCATGAATCCTGAGGTTGGAGGAGCAGTAAGCCCATAAATGGAAATCAAAAGATTTGTCAGAGGAAAAGAGAATGTATTCAGAATACCAGCAAGGAATCCAAAGCATCATCTATAATGTGTGTGTTTGTATGTTTGTGTATGTCTGCATGTGTACACATATATGTTTTTGGACTAATCAGCTATCTTACTAAGCTTGAGCAGTGCCTTTAATCAAACAATCTTATATCTGGGCAACGTCTTTCTCAGGTTGCTGTTTTATAAATCTGAATAAAGCTTCATTTTTCCATCCTATCACCACCTTATGTAACAATCCTTTACTATCCTTATAGCATATGGCACACACATCTAGTATATTCATATACATTGGTTCACTCCAAGCGCTTCCATGTACGGATATTCAAGGCGTGCACCGCACACAAACTATGATGTGAGTTGTGCAATGTGGTGGCCCTATGGAATCTTCATAGAAACTCTCTTAGCAGATGCAGAAAATGAGTTCAGTCAAGTTAATTGATTTCCTCAAGGTCATCCTCCAAATCCTATTCTCTTTTACTTAGAGAACCTGGTCAACTCCAACCTGTTTGGAGCAGTAAAGTATTCTCATTTGTTTTACCTGGGAAAGAAGCAATTACTGTTTACCATTAGGTCCTCTCCGTACCTTTAAAACCAATTTTCATGGAAGACTTGGACATTATAATAAGGTGTTCTCATTTTCATTTTACATTTAGACAGATTAAGCAGAAAACAAGTTTAAAGAATCAGTGAGCCATCTGTGTGGTTTGTACCCTTAAGTACGGAAGTTCATAGACATAATTAATTCTCTGAAGAAGTACGCAAGGCACTGGAACTTCTGAATTTTTCTGGGATCTCTTTGTTCCCAGTCTTAGGCATTTCACAGTTCTCAAAATCAAACAGGGAAAGAAACCTGAGATTTTAGAGTTGTGGTTCTTGAATATCAGTGCTCTTAATAATCACTATGAGTACTAGTTAAAAATACAAATTTCCAGTCTTTATTCCAAGAGATTATGATTCAATAAGTGTTTGAAATCTGCATTTTAAAGAAGCCCTCTGGTGACTGTGATGTGATGATTCCACAAACATTCTTTAAGAAATAGGGGTTTTGAAATATAATTTTCCAATGAAAATCAGGTAAGTCACTCTCCTTTTCTGCATGCATTCAATATTCACTGAATACTAGATGCTAATCATGGTCACAGTCCTAGGCGTGCATAGTTTTTGGATTTCCAAAGCAGTCTGTCATTTTCTTTTCAATGTTCACTCTAGTAATGGTTTAGAAAAAGTTCTCTCTTTGAAAAGCAGACAAATATGTAAAGCTCAGAGGAGTGAAGGCCCTGGGTTCCAGGGCAGGTTTTTGGACTCAATGTGTCTTTCCTTCTGAGATATCCATTAGGATGAAAGAGGCAAGCTGGAGCTCAGGCATATGGTCTTTTATCTTTATATAGAAGTGACAGCAGAGAGATACTTACGTTGACATCAGCAAAGAAGAGGTGGGAAGTGTTCTGGTGCATCAACAGCGCATCCCTCTGCTTTCTTACTTCCCTGTCAAACCAAGAGGCTGCAATTTTCCCTCTAAAGGTGTTGCACGAGAATGACAAAGCAAACATAAAAACTCTGCCACAACCTTGGATGAAAGATAGGAAAGGAGCTAATATTGATTTTGTGTCTCCTTTGTAACACATGGGGAAACTGAGGCTCTGATAGATTAAGTAGCTTAACCAGGATCATATAGCTAGCACTTCCAGTTATCTCTTATTGCTAATTAACCACTCTAGAACTTAGGGCCTTAAAACGGCAATGCATTATCACATGTCCGAGTTCTGTGGGTTAGCTGAGCTGAGCTGGGTGGTTTCTTCCTTGAGGTTTCTTACATTTTGTGGTCAGATGGCAACGGGGGCTACAGTCATTTGAAGGCTCAGCTGAGCTAGAGGCCCGAGATGGCTTTTCACTCACATATGTGCTGGCTTGTGGTTCTTTGACCTTTTCCTATGTCACTTCTCATCCTCCAAGGTCTTGGTTTGGACTTCTTATAGCACAGTGGACTCAGAGTAGTCACACTACTTATGTTATGGCTAGCTTTCAAGATAGAAGAAAGAAGAAGCTTTCAAGATAGAAGAAAGAAGAAAGAAGCAGCTTAGGCCAGTTAGAGCTATGCTTGGGGCTAAAAGAAGATTATTTCTACCGTATCTTATTGGTCAAAGCTGTCACATTGTTCTTCCAACTCCAAGGTGGTGGAGCAACACACCCTCTCTCGATGAGAGGCTGGCAAGTTCACACTGCAGAAGAGCATGTGCGATGGGAAATACTGTTGCAACTATCTTGAGATAAGTTCAGTTTGCATGTGAGAAGGATGCAATTGATAACCAGAACATCTAGTAGTAATAATTACTAATTCTAGACACTCTACTAGGTGTATAATATATATCTATATCATGTACCTATTATATATATATCTCAATATAATAATCACAATAACCCTACAAAACTAGAATTCATACTATTACCCTATTTTGTAGATGAATAAATCAAGTTATAAAGGAGTTAATAACTTGCTCTAGGAAACTACCATGTGGTAGATCTAGAATTCAACACAAGTAGCCATGCTCATTCAGGTCTGAGTCCAAAGCCCATGGTCTTCCCCTATTTCACACTGCTTGGTCACTCCCTAGCCTTGGCTCATATGAACCAATTAAGACCTTTGTAAATATAACAGAACTCTTTCAGGGTGCAATTATGGAGGAGGAGCAGGGATGAGCTCAGTTTCTAGAAAAATACACGAACTGGTTGAGAGGTGGATTTGGGGATGCAGGAGGGCCGGGGTTCCAATTACCTCCTCTATTCTGTTCTAAATTTTCCAGACTCTTAACTGGGACTGAACTGAGAACATGTCCTGTAGGAAAGTGGGAGGAGCTCCCCAAAAGCTCATTTGAGCTGGTGTGTAGAACTGCAACTTGAGCGGTTATAATTTCATAAGACCACAGGGGCAACCACAGAGAAGACGGTAGATCACAGAAGATGGTTCTGTGCCTCAGGGCTTGGAAACAGCTCATTCCACCTGTCATTGGATGTTCTAAAAGTTTCTGAAAAGAATAACTGGGTAACTGGATGGCTGGACTGGCTCATACCCTGAGACATTTTGCAGCTGCAAGCAAATGCCTTGAATTCTGATTTTTCATTTTAGAAAAAGGAGAGGCAATGGCCAGGATATCTACCAAATGAATGAGATTGCTCTGGCTTTGCCAACTGGCTGGCTAACCTCCCATACTCCATTAGCAGAATGAAATTACATTATTGGCCTCAGTACTTTTGGAAGGCTTATGATATGATTTGGATGTTTTTTCTCTCCAAATCTCATGTTGGATTCTGAACACCAATGTGGGAGGTGGGGCCTGGTGGGAGGTATTTGGGTTATGGGAGCAGACCCTTCATGAATGGTGTGTTAGTCCATTTTCATGCTGCTGATAAAGACATACCTGAGACTGGGCAATTTACAAAAGAAAGAGGTTTAATTGGACTTACAGTTCCACGTGGCTGGGGAAGCCTCACAATCATGGCAGAAGGCAAAGAAGACCAAGTCATGTCTTACATGGATAGCAGGAGGCAAAGAGAGAGAGCTTGTTCAGGGGAACTCCTCTTTTTAAAACCATCAGATCTCATGAGACTTATTCACTATCAAGAGAACAGCACAGGAAAGACTTGCCTCCATGATCCAATTACCTCCCACCGAGTCCCTCTCATAATGCATGGGAATTCAAGATGACATTTGGGTGGGGACACAGCCAAACCATATCAAATGTCATGGTGCCCTCTCTGTGGTAATGAGTGAGTCCTTGCTCTATGAGTTCACATGAAATCTGGTTGCTTAAAAGAGATTGGCACTTCTTTCTCTCTCTCTCTTGCTTTCTTGCTCACCATGTGATACACCTGTTCTCCCTTCACTTTCTGCCATAATTAGAAGCTTCCCAAGGCGTCACCAAGAGCAGATGCCAGCACCATGCTTCTTGTACCATCTGTAGAACCATGAGCCAAAATAAACCTCTTTCCTTTTTTTTAATAAATTACCCAGTCTCAGGTATTTCTTTATGGCAATGAAGAACAAACTAATACAGCTTCCATGGTTCCTTGTGGGGTTTTCTTTTCTCTTTCTTCTGCTTTTGCATTATCTTTGCCTGGATAAGCTAGTGTCTAGAAGAGAAACCAAGATGTAGTTAGCCCTCAATAAATATTGGCCATATAAACAAACTCCTCTATCTTCTACTTTGCAACATTCAGCAATGTTCACTAGGCAATATGTGACTTTCCTTCCAATTCTCGGGGCTGATGATTACCTAGTAGTCATCAGTACAAGAGTCTTTCCTGTTAACAGTCAGAATTTTAATTGGGACAATATTATACCTGGCCACTATTAAATATTTTGAACATCAACTCTGCCTCCACCTACAGATTTTGCTTCCTCATAAATCTCTCATCTCAGTAGCATAGTGTAATGGAAATCTTCTTAAAAAGTTAATATTACAAGGTGACAATATATTAATGCCATATGCCATATCCAATTAATTATCAACAGCTTAGTATGCTGAGCACCTAATAGGTGTTTAATATTTTCCTGCAAAGGAGGAATTGGTGGTGGTTGGGTCACCAGCTTGCTGCTTTTTGACACAAAGGCCATAAATCCAAAAACTGAGGAGACTTGTGTATATTTTAAGTACCTGAAAAAAATGCTTACCAGTTATTCATTCTTCCAAGCACTAGCTTAAGCACTTGGCATAAGCAGGACAGGAGGCATTAATAAAATGGTAAAATCCAGGTTTTAGAGGTAGGTAGGCCTGGAATTTAGATTGAACTCTGCTTCAAATTAGCTCTGTGACCAGCACCAAATGACAACTTCAGGGTGCCTTGGGTTCTTCATCTGCTAAATGGGAATAAGTAAAATGATCTTTATTATTATTATTTTGTTAAAACATAGTTTCTGCCCTGGAAGGACTTATAGTCAGTTTCAGGAGGTAAAATTATATTTTCAATATGAAACATAAAATTTCCGAGGAGATATTCTGTCCCTTGCAGAAAAGAGTACACCTAACAGAGTTCAGGGGACTATCTTCTTGTAATTCTCTGATTTCCTTGCTCCTGACCCACTCAACCACTCTTTCCTTACAGTCAAGCTTTTCTGTTTTGCTCTTAACAGACACCTTCTTATCTGTAGCCTCTTCTTGGCCTGTTCCCTTCATTTTCCACCTTAAGTAAAACCTCTGTGCATGGGCCACATGAATGTCTGTATACACAATGGGGTGTATTAGAGGAGAGGAGCCCCGAATTTAGGGAACCTGAATCTTGTATAATGGACAGTAAGCATTTCTGCCCTGTTCTCTGGGGGACAACACTCTACATTCCAAGACTGTTTATTATAAAAACATGCTGGAAAAGATAGTTCAGAACATAGAGCAGTTAGTGCTTTGCCCATAAGATGTGCAGAAACGGGAGAGACCCATGGAGGAATTCTCTCCCCAAAAGACCTTTTTCTCCTCCTTAAAATCCTCCTCTTGTTTCTTGCCTACGTTTCTGGCCAATCTCTCTTGGTCTAATTTTTAGGCTCATCCTTCTCCACCTGGTGGTAGATATTGGAACTCCTTGAGGCTTGGTCCTGGGCTCTTTCCTCTTCTCATTCCAAATGCTTTACCTTGGCAATCTTATCAAAGATTACAACTTTGATTTCCACTGTATGTCAATGTCCTTTTCCAATTAATATCTCCAGATAAGATTCCTCTCTGAACTCCAGGCCCATGAGATCCCTGCTTAGATATTTGAAAAGCAACTCAAACACAACATGTTCAAGGCTGAATTTATAGTTTTTCCCTTGCTTCCACTATCACAGTCTTGGTTCCCTTTCACAGTTTCTACTTTAGTGAAAGGCAGTTGCAAAATCCAGAAACTGATGAGCCATTCTTGCCATTCCCCCTCTCTCTCATTCCTATATCCAGTTTACTAGCAATTACTGTTTAATTTAAACTCCTCAATATTACTTTGATCATTTTATTTCTCTTTAAATACACTTCTCCCACCTCAGTTTGATCCACTAAAATTTCTAAACTGTAGGTCACTTTTCAGTGAGTCATTTCTAATCATTTAATCCTCCCCTTACCCTCCACACCCCCCTGCTCAAAAAAACCCAAAAACCAAAAACCAAAACCAAAAACAAAAACACCCCAAAAAAAACCAACCTCTGGTTCTTTCCATCATCTCTTAACCTGATTTATTATTTATCCATTCCACCCATCACCATCTGAAATAGTAAGCAGTCACAAGTTTGTTATCTATTGACTTCCTTTTCATAAGAACATAAACCCCTGTGATGGTTAATTTTATATGTCAACGTGACTGGGCTATGGGATGTCCAGAGAGTTGGTTGAACGGTATATCTGGGTGTGTCTGTGATGATGTTTCAGGAAGAAATTAGCATTTTAATTGGTGGACTGAGTAAAGCAGATGACCCTCTGCAGTGTAGGTGGGTATCACCCAATCCATGATATATATAGCCAAGGCGATATAGCCTTGGGCAGTTGGTTAACATCTTAAGGCCTCCGTTTACAAATTTATAGAGTAGGGGCAATGAAAGTAATAGTGCTTACCTTGTAGAGGTGTTGTGAGGACTAAATGAGTTAATCCAGGCAGAGTGCTGAGAGTTGTATCTTGCACAGGGACATTTAGTCACTGTTGGGCAATCATACCTCTGCACTCTCATCTCTCTAGCTGTGCTTCTTATTCATGATCTTGTTTTCAGCTCTTTAAAAAATATTTTATTGATGCATGACAATTGTACATATTTATGGGATATATGTGATATTTTGATACATGCATATAGTATGTAGTGATCAAAAATCAGAATATTTAGGATATCCAGCACTTTGAACATTTATTACTTCTTCTTTGTGTTGGGAATATTTCAAATCTTCTCTCCTAGCTATTTTGAAATATGTAAACTCCAGTCATCCTATTGTGCTATTGAACACTAGAACTTATTCCTTCTATGTAACTATACGTTTGTACCGTATAACCAATATCTCTTCATCCTCCCCTACCCACACACTCTTCCCAGTCTCTCATAACCATCACTCTACTCCTTACTTCCATGAGATCAACTTTTTTAGCTCCCACATATGAGTGACAACATGTGACAGTCGTCTTTTTATGCCTGCCTTTTTTCACTTCACATAAATTTGTCCAGTTCTATCCATGTTGCTGTAAATAACAGAATTTCCTTCTTTTTTATGACTGAACAGTATTCCGTTTGTATCTATACCACATTTTCTGTATCCATTCTTTACTGTTGGGAACAGTGCTGCAATAAAAATAGGAATGCAGACATTCTTTTGTTACACCGATTTCCTTTCCTTTGAAGAAATACCCAGAAGTGAAATTGCTGGATCATACAGCAGTGCTGCTTTTAGTTTTCTCTGGGAAACTTCCGTACTGTTTTTCATAATGGCTGTACTAATTTACATTCCCACTTTTAGTGTATAAGAGCTCTCTTTTCTCTGCATCCTTGCCAGCATTTGTTACTTTTTGTCTTTTTGGTAATAGCCATTCTAACTGGGGTAAAGTGATACCTCATTGTGGTTTTGACTTGAATTTCTCTAATGATTAGTGATATTGAGACTATTTTCATATACTTGTTGGCCATTTGTATGTCTTCTTTTGAGAAATGTGTATTCAAATCATTTGCCTAAGTTTTAATGAGACCTATCCCTTCTTAAGACTTTTCTCCTGCTAATCTTGTTGCCTCCTGGTTTCCCTCCTGCAACTCATTGTGCCTCCTTAACTCCTGCTCATGCTTCTGATCCTAGATCGAGAGGTCCTTTTTTGGGCAAGTCTTTTTTGATACCTTCAGGCTGGGTCAGCTCCTCTTAAAAAGCCCTCATATGACCTTTTTCCTTTCTCACGCAGCACTTGCCAATATTATCATTGTATATCCAATAATGTGATTTTTTAAAGTTAATGTTTGTCTTCTTTAGGATGTAAATTCCAAGAAAGCATGTATTTTATATATTTCAGCCTCCATCCCAAGCTCAGTGCCTGCCTGACTGACAGTGGTAGCCAATAAATCTTTGTTGAACAAAGATTACCGAAATAAATTTCAGGTTCCTAAGGCAGCCACGTGGAAAAACAGGGCTCACCTGGATGTAACAGTCTGACCACAATTAATTAAAATCAGTTTCTTTACTTCTTGGTCAAAGCTCAAATTCCATGCATTTGAAGAACAATGGCAGGAAACAAGGATCATGTAGCATGGCTATCCTATTATACACATATGATAAATCCTCATATAAACTGTGAGGTTTAGATACAATCACTCTTATTTCTCTTATTTTGCAGTTGAAGGAGCCAAGGTCTTAGAGTTAAAGATGAGGGAGCAGAAATTGACAATTTTTGTCTTATATAGAGGGGACATAGTCAAATTATACAGATACACACAAATTTGTATATGTATACGTGTAGATATATATGTATTTGATCAATTTCATCAATTTCAATGATGTATATACATGCATTGCTTTGGGAACTTACAAAATTGCTTTGAGAAATTATAAAATTCAATATGCTAAAAGGGGAATAATAAATAATACTGTGAGAGTTGGAGGAGGATAAAGGAAATGAATCATTTGAATATATAAAATATCTGGAAATGGCATGGATATCCTGCATGTTAGCACATTAAACAGACCTATAAAACCCTTTGACTTATTTTATAAAGAAAATGAAGAATGTAAATGCATGCAAATAAAGTCACGAACTGAGACCAAATATGGAACTCTGAGAGAGGAGTTTGAGATAAATATGATATTTTGTTTCACACACCCAGCTACAAAAGCGGCATGGCAACTGAGAGACGTGTTCAAAGGGGCCTGGGATTCCCAGTGAAAAGTCTACAAATAAAAGGACACTGAACGGAATATGAGAATGGGGAGAGGTAATGAAAATTAGTACAACCACAGTTCCTTCACCTCTGAGACAACTGTGACAGAGGTCTTCTCTTTTATGTTGGCAAAAATCATAACTAGGTATGACTCCTCTGTAGACTAGAAATGTCAGGAAAGATCATAATTTCAAAAGAATAAAAATCAATAAATAGTTGTTTTCTTACTTTTTACTATGACGAAATTGTGTCAACACAAAGTGCAGTAAATGGTTATACAATTATTCTGTAAATTGGTGCTTTATAGATCAATGGTTTAAAAACTTATTTTGTTTTTTTAAGTAGAAAAATTGGCCGGGCACAGTGGCCCATGCCTGTAATATCAGCACTTTGGGAGGCTGAGGTGGGTGGATCACTTGAGGTTAGGAGTTCGAGACCAGCCTGGCCAACATGGTGAAACCCTGTCTCCACGAAAAAAATACAAATACAAAAAATAACTGGGTGTGGTGGCAGGCACCTGTAATACCAGCTACTAGGGAGGCTGAGGCAGGAGAATCACTTGAACCTGGAGGCGGTGGTTGCAGTGAGCCGAGATTGCCACCATTGCACTCCAGCCTGGGCGACAAGAGCAAAACTCCATCTCAAAAAAAAAAAAAAAAAAAAGTAGAAACAAGACAGTTATATAGATAATAACTTCAGTAAAATCTCACAGAAAATTCTAATGCAGGAAACAGAAGAGATGACGTTCTGGTTGAATCAAGGGTGGAGGGCCTGGACCCTTGTCTACTTTCAGTCCTCCTCTTACTCTAGGGTGGTTTATGTGATGGTGCCCCTGAGAAACCCGAGGGCTCTGCGAAACTCAGCTTGAAAACCAGCTCAGAAGGTCAGTAAGTCGAGTAGTGAATACTTGCGTACCCTTTTTCTAGTTGCATGCAGCAACATCTGGACAATTCTTTATCCCTCTTTACTCTGCATAAACAGGATTGACCAACTGATTCAGAAGACCCGCCAGGTATTTACTCTGTGGTCTGCGAGTCACCTGCACATTCTCACTTTTCATTGGTTGGGTTGTGGGAGAGAAGAGTGAACAAACTATGTGCACACTGAAATCTATAGCTTTTCCCCTAGTGTTCTTTTTGCCTGGAATGTCTTTCATTGTCTCTCAATAAACTGGAGAAAATTCTTCAGGGTTGAACTCTATAGTTCTTTCTATGTAGCCTTGTTTCACCCCCAGTGGAAAAATAATGACTTCCCCCACATCACTGAAGCCTGTTATATACACACTGCTATATTCCATGGCATGGTAATATTTGTGTACCGATACTACCTATCATTCACTAATTCATTCAAAAATATTAATTGAGCACTGCTATGTTCTATGCACTGTTCCAGGTGCTGGAGAGCCAACAATAAACAAAATACACAAAACTGATGAGGCTAAGAGTCCCACAAAAGGAGAAGTCCTGCCATGTTTGCTTCAGTAACCCCAGAACTCACATCTGGCTCAATCTGCCAAGATGAAATAACATAAGATCTGTCATTGCCGCACCACTTAACGGCCTATACATCCAGGAAAGACGGTGGCTTTGAGATAGGATGATATTTCTCTATTTGCAATCTATTTTGGAAATCATCCAACCTTCAGCATGGAAGGCATGAGGGTTCATCATCTGCTGAATTCACTTTTGTTTTATTTATGCCACAAAATAACTTTGATAAAGATAAACTCTCTGGCTGCCAAGATTGTACTTTTAGGGGGTCTGAGGAAGAAAGCACTGTTGTCATTTCAGTTAGCATTGTTTATTTTTATGGGAGAGAGAGCCACTCAGACTATTTCAAGAAAAAGGGTGATTAGATAGACACATAGAAATGGGGTCAGGAATTTGAAAACCACCATGATTGGAGGCAGTGCAAGACATAGAAGATTCTATTTGTCTTTCTTCTATGGTCTCCTTCGCTTCTTCCTGCATATCTGCTCTCTTCTAGTCTCTACTGAGTGGCTTCCTCAGTTCACTTCCAGTTTTGCTCCTTCGTAACTCTAGCTTGCATGTTGACCATTACAGCCTTATTTTACTTCAGGAAATTTTTCCATTTTTTGGTTCTGTTTTTTTTTAAAACTAATAAACTTGTTTATTTGTTTTATTTATTTATTTATGAGACAGGGTATTGTTCTGTCACGCAGACTGGAGTGCAGTGACATGATTATTGCTCACTGCAGCTTCTACCTCCTAGGCTCAGGTGATCCTCCCACCTCAGCCTCCAGAGTAGCTGGGACTACAGGCATGCACGATCATGCCCAGCTAATTTTAGTAGGAATGGGGTTTGCCATCTTGCCCAGGGTGGTCTTGAACTTCTGGGCTCCAGCCATCTGCCCACCTTGGCCTCTCAAAGTGCTGGGATTACAGGCACAAGCCACTGCCACTTGCCCCAAATTTGTTTATCGAAGTATAGTACACATACAAAATAATTCACACATTTTCAGTGTAGAGTTTAATTATTTTTCCCAAAGTGAACATACTCAAATTGCCACCACCCTCATGTAGAAATGGGACATTACCAGCATTCCAGAGTTTCCTCCTCCCACTTCCCAGTCCCTACCCCTTCCCCAAGGTAAAAAGTGATATGGCTTCTAATACTACAGGTTAGATTTTCCTGTTTTGACATTTATAAAAATGTAACCACACAGTTACATTTTTATGTACTTTATACGTTTTATGCTGCTTCCTAGCACTCAGTGCAACATTTGTGATATTCATTCATGTTGTTCTGTGTAGCGATGGCTCATTCATTTTAATTATGGCACAGTCATCCTTTGTATGACTGTACCATACACAATATATTTATCCATTCTACTATTGTTAGCCATTATCAATTCATAATACTGCTATAATATTGCTATGTGAATTTTCATATTTTTGGCTCACTTACGTACATATTTTTTGTTGTATACATACTTGAGAGTAGACATTGATGCATCACACATATATGGTTGACTTTCATATACTCCCAAAGAGTTTTTTATAAGTGATTGCCACAATGTATAGGTCTCTCAGCAGTGTATGAGAGTTCTAGGTACTCTGTCTCCTCACAGACAATTGGTATCACCATTCTTTTTCATTTGAGTTATTCTGATGGGTGTGTGGAAGTATCTCATTGCAGTTTTAATTTGCATTTCCTGGGTAACCAATAAGGTTAAGTATCTTTTCGTATATTTAATATGATTTGGGTAGGGTGTCCACACATTGTAGTTTGCCTGGGTCAGTTCTGGCTTACTGTTGTTTGCCTGGGTCAGTTCTGGCTTACTGTTGTTGTCCTGGAATAATTATGAGCCGGATTCCTTTCATTTTCAAAGGTGGTCTCAGTTTAGATGATATCTTATATAATCACCCTACATAGCAGATGCTTCTTTGTGAAGTGCCTGTTCAAATCTGTTGATCATTTTTCTATTGCGTTGTCTGCTTTTTTCTCACTGATATCTAAGAACTATTTATACAATCCAGATGTAAGTTCTTTGTTGGTTATATGTATTGTAGATATTTATCCTAACCTCTGTCTTGACAGAGGAATTTCTTAATCATTATTTTTTGTTTTGTTTCTCATACCTGACTAACTCGGTCTCTCAGTTATTTGTTAGGTCAAATAATAAAAATAATATGAATGGCTTGATTAATCTTTTTATATAGGATGTGGCCATGGCTTAGATGCCGAAATCCTATTCAATAACTTGCACCCAAAAGATAGAGAGAAGAGTCAAGTCTGATTGTATAAAACATGGCTACTCATTGCTGTCCCCTGAGAAGTGGCTTTGGTAGGGCACCTTCCTGCAGAAGTAGAAGTAAATTAAGGAAATATCTGGGTTTTCATTTTGCCTCTGTCATTCAGCTGGTGACCAATTTGTGTTTCAGTTACTTTATCCCCAAAAGGGAAAAAGGTATTCATTTTTCAGGATTCTTATCAAGATAAAGTGGCATATGTTCTAGAAAGGTACACAGTGCCATGCATGCATAATAGATGTCCAATATGTACACATGTCTATTCTTTCTTTTTCCTCTCTGTGTTTTCTTTCTTTCCTTTTCTTCTTCCTTGTTCTCTTTTGCTCTCTCTCTTTCCTTTTACATGTGTCATAAAGGAAATAGAAGGCTAGATCTTTTTGCCTTAGACCTACAAGCTTGCTGGAGACACATGATTTAGTAAACATAAAAAATGCACAACACAAGACAGTAAATAATCAAGTATAAAAGGGGAGGATTAGAGGCTATAAGTCTTATCAAAGTTCAAGGATAGGAAATATCGAATACATTCCATGAAAAACAACAGGGACAAATTCTTTCAAGCACCTTTAAAAAAGGAATGTTAATCAAATCTCTAATATAACTGCTTGATGGGAGACATTTGGCTATGCTTCAAGTAAGTGCCTTGAAATTTCAGTGTTTACCCACTAGAAATAGACATCTGCAATTTAAGGAGTACAACGAGTTTCACATTATTATCCTCCAAGTCTTTTCTTCTGTCTCTTTATGAGGCACTGGTAAAACCAGGCCAGTCAATGACATGTCACTTTAATTGATTTTAATTAGTTTTACATTAAAGAAGCCAGATAAAAGATCACTCTGAGAGCATGTACCCAGGTGGAGTCTGTAAGCACTGTTGAATTTGGGGTTTCCAGGGTATCTACAGCAAATAAAGATGGATTACAGCAGCTTCGATGAAAACATAGTCATACATTTTACTTTATTATACATTCATTAAGCAGTCTTCTAAATCATTTGGGATGTGGGTAACTGTTATGTGATCTATGAACAAATGGAGGACAAATAGCTTATTTTGTCTTCCAACATAATTCCAAGTCAAGTTATAAATGGGAGTTCCTCTCCTTATGCATGCTTCTTCGTCTGGAAAACTCTTACTGATTTTTCAAGATTCAGGAAAACATTGACTTTTTCCTTAAGGCGTTTGTCCATTTATTGTAGAAAAATTAAGCACTCTGATCTCTGTTTCAGGTCATTTAATAAATATTACCAAGCTTCTCATCTGTACCAGGTGTGGTGGTGGTTGCTAGGTACACAATGATAAAAAACGTAGTCATGATCACTGCTTGAGGGCATGAAGCTTGCCCAGTTATAATAATCACTACATTGTTTTAAACTGATCTGCTCATAAGACTTTCTTCTCATCTGGTGTGAAAAGTTTTTAAGACGAGATTATGATTATCCATGTCTGCATACATATTATCCAGCATGGTGATGGAACTCAATAAACATTTAGTGAATTATTTGAATTGATGCTGGACATTCTTATAACCAGTCTTTTGTATATGTGTGTATATGTGGGTATATGTATACTCACTAGAACACTTTTCTTGCTTTTTCTCTTCCAATCAATCCTTCAAGCAACTCTATTTTAGATATCATTTAAGCTGGGATGGTAGGGGAAGACAAACTTTTTAAAAAGGATGCACTTTAGAGTCATATGCCATCTGAGATAGACAGTACTTGTCTAGAGCTGCATGGGAAAAGATTGTAAGTTTTCCTAACAATACAAGGAAAAGAGTGCTGTGATTGATTAGTGATGTTTGTCAAGAATAGAGGACAGACAGGAGGTGGGATGCATGCCATGGTATTTGTGATTTCTGCTTTCTGCTTGGAGACTGAAGCTTGAGAAGGGAAGAAAGGAATATGGGAAGACTATAGATTTGCAACTAGCAGAGGTAAGAACAAGCATGAATTTGCCACACTCACTATCATGTGCCTTGGGTGAGATAGTTTGGGGTCTTCAAGTCAGAGAGCTGGGTCTTTATCTGTGTTAGTTATCATCTATCATAGACACTGAATAACTATTTGTTGCAGAAATTGTACAGATAAGAGATCAAGTCATGTGATCTCTCTTCTGTGGGTCATTATATTCCTTGTCCCAGTAATTTAAAGTTCTCTAATTTTCTCAACTTCTCTAAGAAACGAGGTAAATCCAAAGCCCATCCCCACTCATGTCCCAATCAGGAAGATTAGTTATGGGATTGGGACTTGAAATTATAATAACTTACCCTGCAAAGTTAAGAGTGGACTTCAGGAGGCCAAGGTACCTGATTAGAAGCAGCTAGTGTGTCCTGCTCTCATGGAGAGAAGAAAAAGTGGCAAATGAACACTAGTTCTTCAACTGGATTATCCAGTTGGACACGTTGGGATTCATCAAGGAACGAACATGATCCACAGAGAACAGAGAAGAGCAAAGTAGGACAGCCACCCACTGAGGACTGGTGCAGAGCCAGGGCAGGCTCTCCACCACAGGGAAATGGTGAGTGAGTGAGAGCCCCTAAAGACACACACTTCTGCCATGGACATTTGCAACCCTTGCCTTAGGGGATCTCCTGTGACCCCTCTCACCAGGGCCTCCAAACTGTCATGAAGAGCTATGTGGAATGTGATTGGAACCACCACTCAGGCACGTGTGGAGTCCTGGGGGCCATGGATCCCTGGGTACCCCAGCACTAGCTCTGGCAACGAGAGAGGCTAGGCTCCCTCACATGCCCCCAGGGTAGGGGTTGATTTCATGGGGCTGAGGAGTGGATGGACTTCAGGCCTTGCCTCCATTGCACTTTGCTAAACAAGGCCCACTGGCCTGGGACCTTAGCATGGCCACCTGGCCCCACTTTAGCTTTTGGCCCAGTAGCAGCCCTGCACTTCCCTGGGATGGAGCTTCCAGAGGGAGCAAGCAGACCTGGCATTTTTGCGGCACTGCAGCTCCTGCTCCTACTGCCCTCAGGCTTGGGAGGAAGTGAAGTGGTTAAGGATTTTTTTTTTTAATTTATTTATTATTATTATACTTTAAGTTGTAGGGTACATGTGCATAACGTGCAGGTTTGTTACATATGTATACTTGTGCCATGTTGGTGTGCTGCACCCATCAACTCGTCATTTACATCAGGTATAACTCCCAATGCAATCCCTCCCCCCTCCCCCCTCCCCATGATAGGCCCCGGTGTGTGATGTTCCCCTTCCCGAGTCCAAGTGATCTCATTGTTCAGTTCCCACCTATGAGTGAGAATATGTGGTGTTTGGTTTTCTGTTCTTGTGATAGTTTGCTAAGAATGAT